>NW_024081704.1:406991-562873 GCF_003009895.1 Hyaena hyaena
ATAACACCCAGTGCTCATCCCCACAAGTGCCCTCCTCCATGCACGGGGGAGAAGAAGGGGGAAATGGTGGGGGAGGGGGAGAGAGGCAAACCATGAGAGACTCTTGAATGCTGACAAAAACTGAGGACTGATGGATGTGGGGGGGGGAGGGATGGGCATGGAGGAGGGCACTTGTGGGGATGAGCACTGGGTGTTATGTGGAAACTAATTTGACAATAAACTATTTGAAAAAACAAAAAACAAAAAAAATAAAATAAAATAAAATAGATTTAAAAAAAAAAAGACATCCAGCACTAAGGGGTGAAGAATGAGGAGAGACCACTGGGTGTAAGGTTTCTTTTGCGGGTGATGAAAATGCTCTGGGATCAGATAGTGGTGGTTGGCTGCATCACTCAACTCAATGAACAGACTAAAAAACAGTGATTTGGTCCTGAGGGCTGAATGTTCCAATGAACACTCTTTATAAAAGAGACCCTACAGAGCTCCCTCATCCCTTACACCATATGAGAACACAATGAGAAGACAGCCATCTATGAACCAGGAAGCAGACCCTCACAAGACACCAAATCTGAGGGTGCTGTGATCTTAGATGTCCAGGCTCCAGAACTATGAAAAACAGATTTCTGTTGTTTACAAACCAGTCTATGGCACTCTGGTAGAGCCGCTCAGGATTCAGGATTCTAACACCCTGTTCTCTCAAGGTAGAGGGGTTTGTTTACAGCTTTGACCAATACATGACTATTTTCTGAACTTTTTGTTATGGAAATTTTTAAACACATACAAAAACTGAGAGCAGAGTACCATGGAAGTCATGTCCCATCACCCAGCTTCAATGATTATTAACTCATGGTCGGCCTTGTTTCAGGGGATGAACACTCAACACTGAGAAGCAGCTGGAAATTGTTAACCAGGCAACCATCTCCCATCCCACCTCTACCCCCTCCGGTGACTTCTTAAAGGAAAAAGCCCTTGTGGGTATAGAAAGACTGACCTTACCTGCCTCATAGGTTCTGTGAGGAACTCTCACGAGGGCTCCTGAACAGATGTGAGACACCCACATAGGGCTCTATTAGCTTATTTCATAATCACTAGGAATTAAAAGGCAGCTCACTATAGGACAGAGGTCAGCAAACTCCAGCCCACAGGCCAAATGCAGGCTAGCACTGTCTGTTTTTGTGTGATCCGGGATCTAAGAATGTTTTTTATACTGTTATTTATTCATTAAAAATTTTTTTTTTTTAATTTAACGTTTATTTATTATTGAGAGACAGAGCATGAGATAGAGAGGGGCAGAGAGAGGGGGAGACACAGAATCCAAAGCAGGTTCCAGGCTCTGAGCTGTCAGCACAGGGCCTGACGCAGGGCTCGAACTCAAAAACCAGGAGATCATGACCTGAGCTGAAGTCAGACGCTCAACCGACTGAGCCACTCAGGCATCCTTTTAACATTTCTGAGAGACAGAGAAAGACAAAGTGTGAGTGGGGGAGGGGCAGAGAGAGAGGGAGACACAAAATCTGAAGCAGGCTGTCAGCACAGAGCCCTATGTGGGGCTCTAACTCATGCACTGCAAGATGATGACCCAAGCTAAAGTTGGACACTTAACCAACAGAGCCACCCAGTGCCCCTGTTATTTTTTTTTATGTTTATTTTTGAGAGAGAGAGAGAGAGAGAGAGAGAGAGAGAGAGAGAGAGAATGTGAGGGGGAAGGGCGGCTGAAGATCCAAAGCGGGCTATGCACCAACAGCAGTGAGGCTGATGTGGGGCTCAAACCCAGGAACCACAAGTTCATGACCTGAGCCAAAGTCAGGCACTCAACCAGCTGAGCCACCCAGAAGCCCCTGTTTTTTATTTTTAAATGATGACACTTTAAATGGTTATATAAGTGCCTACTTAATAGCCTCAATTTCTCCTTGGCCACAAAGCCTAAATTAGTTACTGTCTGGCCCTTTAAGAAGAGGTCTGCCAACCCCAATACTACCAAGCAGAGAGCAGAGGCTCAAATAACCACCCCTGGTTCAAATCCAGGCTCTGCCTTGTAAGCTTCTTACCCTTCTAAGTTCCTGCTGTCTGAGCATCAACGTGGCAGGCACCACCTAGCTCCCTGAGAAGTGGAGTGAATGGGGCTCAGATTCTGGAAGGATCCCATTACAGGGAGCAAAGCCAAACCCAAATGCAAAGTTCCAGTAAAGAGAGGGGTCCTCTCTCTCCTGTAAGACCACTAAAGAGGGAACACCGGCACACTCTGGGGTCTGCAGTGACTCACTGCACTGGGAGTCAAAGTGCACAGGGAGCTGAGCCTGCCAAACAGAAAGTTGTTTAGGAAAGTGCAGACTTCTGCTGAGGCATCCATGCCCCACTGGAGTGCAGACAGTCAACAGTCTCCTTCCTGCCCTCAAGCCCTCCAGACGGACCAACCCATCCCCAGCACTGGCCAGCTCCAACACAAGATAGTCCCTGCTCCACTGGCAATGAGAATGCTCAAGAAAAGTGTAACAGGGACCAGACAGAGAGCTTCCCGGCAGGCAACAAGCCTGGGACTCTGACCCCAGGTGGGGTCTATGCCAAGCAACAAGGACCAGTCATCTGTAATGAGAGAAAACAATGGCCCCATGGTACCAAATGTCCCTATCATCGCGGTGTGGAGATGTATGCAGGCAACAGGCATGCAGGCAAGCCTTGCTCATCTCAGTGCTAGCCTTAGCACAAGCGTTCCTGACTATGCAGGGCTGTGCTCCGGCTGGCAAGACACCAGCTGGCACTACCAGGCCTCCCCCTGCCAACCACCTGCCTGAATACCATCACCTCCGCCGAGGCAGACAGACACCCTCCACACTGCCCTCATGTCCTCCCACTTCGATCTGGGCCTCCTGCTGTCCATTCTCTGCATTTTAGCACGTTGCCCAAGTGATACCCGCATGGCCTCTGAGCACCTGCTCCCAGCCCAAGGACTAGCCAATGGGCAGAGAAGGAAAATAAAAAATGAACCAGCAGAAAAGCATCATGGTTCCCATTTAAAATTGCATGCAGAGCCAAATCCACCCCTTGGCTCACCACAGGCTCTCTGGACCCCAGTCATTGCAGGCGGCCAGACTCATTGGGGTCTTACAACAAGACTGCTTTGAGACCCCTGCCAAAAAGGTTTTCCAAGTAATGTGCTGGGAGCTCAGAGCAGCATGACTTAATTTTATTTGAAATCACAGAACTAAAAAGGGATCTTAAAGATGCTACTGTGTGGCTTGCTCACTTGCAGGTGGGAATTCAGAGGCCCATGGAGTTTAAATGAGCTACCAAGTATCAGAGCCAATGAAACAGCCAATATAGGCAGCACAGAGCAGAAGGAGTGTGAGCCCCAGCTCTACAATCCATGTACAAGCCAGGACGGCTACAACTCATGAACTGTTGGCTCTCAACAGGACTAAAACAATGAGGTGGATGCCCACCACAGTGTGATGAGACAACTCACCAGCGTCAGAGAACTGTCCATCCCCTTTCCTCCCCAAGCCCTTATACTATGCTGCCCTCCCTCCAACCATGGCCTTGCTGCTGCCCTGACATGGCTTCTGTCAGCTGAGTGTGGCCAGGCAAGCTTCTCTCCCTTCTATAAAATCGTTTTTCTACCATGGAGTTCAACTCCCTTAGAGCTTCCATTAAAGCCAGGCAGGAACTCCATGGGCCAGAATTAACTGGACAATGCTATCTAGTATGCCTAATCCACGGCCAGGATGCGTGGAAGAAAATCTGATGTGCTTTTCCGATTCAGTTACAAGCAACCCAGGGCAGCAATAAACTATCAAGTTTCATGATAAACAAGGGGACAGCGAGTTCTTTCCCCACCAAGAACCACAGAACTGACAAAGAACTAAATGTCACGTAACGAGTGGCCTCAGGAAGCTTCCCAAATAAGAGACTGGATGGGTGTGGCCCCCACTCAGGGCCTCTCCTGATTCAGGACCCATGGGACCTGCTATTTCTGGGGATCATCAAGGAATTAGGAGTTATGATGGGACCCAGTTTAGGGCAGATGCCTCCTAAAAAGCAGACCTTAACCTCAGATCCTGCATCTCTAGACAAAAACCCCAGATAACAATTTTGGATTTTTTTTTTTTGGAGAAAGAGAGAGACAGACAGACCGCAAGTGAGGGAGTGGCAGAGAGAGGGAGACACAGAAGCAAGCTCCAGGCTCCTAGCTATCAGCACAGAGCCCAGCACAGAGCCCAACATGGGGCTCAAACCCACAAACTATGAGATCATGGCCTGAGCCAAAGTCAGATCCTCAACTGACTGAGCCACCCAGGTGCCCCACAATTTTGGATTTTTGAGAGGCGAGTCTCCACAAGGCCTTCCTCCCCTTTCCCCTTGCCTCAGGGGAAGCCTTTTTTTTTTTTTTTTTTAAACCTTCTGATGGAACCACTTCAGTAAAGTCCTATAAAAGGAACAGGGCAAAAAAGAAGTCCAAAGAGAGCAAAGGATTCATTATAAAACCAAGGGTAACCTGGAACAAGACATTCCTGGAAGGTAATTTGGCAGAAGGCATCAAGGGTCTTCAAACCAGGCATACCTCTGACTTGGTAAACCTTCTGACAGATGCCCACCCTCAAGGAAGGAGGCAGAAATGCAAAGAGAAACCCATTATCAGAAGATGTTCACTGAATGTAATGAATGCCACTGAAGTATACAACTTACAATGTGGTACACACAAACAATGGGATATTATTCAGCCTTAGAAAAGAAGGAAATTCTGACACATGCTACACCATGGATGAACCTTGAGGGCATTATGCTCAGAGAAATAAGCCAGTAATACCGTATGAGTCCATTTATAGGAAGTCCCTAAGAATAGTCAAATTCATAGAGACAGAATAGAAGAGCGCCTGTGAGTGGGTGGGGAAGGAAGGCTTGGGGAGTTAGTGCTTAATGGGGAAAGAGTTTCAGGTTTGCAGGATGAAAGGCATTCTGGAGATGGATGGTGGTGGTAGCGGCTGCACAATAATGTGAATGTATATAATACCACTGACCCATACACTAAAAAATGCTTAAAATGATAAATTTTATTACATATGTTTTATCACAATTTCATTTTTTATTGTATTTTACCACAATTTAAAAAATTATTTTTGAGAGAAGGAGAAAGAGCAGGAGCAAGAAAGGGGCAGAGAGAAAGGGGAAAGAGGATTCCCTCTGTGCTGCTGGCAGCAGAGAGCCCAATGCAGGGCTCAAACTCATGAACCATGAGATCATGACCTGAGCTGCTGTCAGACACTTAATTGACTGAGCCACTGAGGTACCCCTGTACACATTATTTTAAATATATATATATACATATATATTTACACATATATACATGCATAAGTATGTATATAAATGAGTGTATATATATATATATATGTGTGTGTGTGTGTGTGTGTGTTTGTTTATTTAGTTAAGCAATCTCTACCCCCAATGTGGGGCTTGAACTCATGGCTCCAAGATCAAGAGTAGCAGGCTCTTCTAACTGAGCCAGTCAGGTGCCCTAAGCTGTATACTTTATTTATTTATTATTATTACTTTTTAATGTTTATTTTTTAGAAAGAGACAGCATGAGCAAGGGAGGGGCAGAACGAGAGGGAGATACAGAATCCAAACAGGCTCCAGACTCTGAGCTGTCAGCACAGAGCCCGATGAAGGTCTCAAACTCACAAACTGTGAGATCATGACCTGACTGATGTCATATGCTTAACTGACTAAGCCACCCAGGTGGCCCTAAACTGTACACTTTAAATGGATGAACTATATGGTATGTGAATTATATCTCAATAAAACTTACATTTAAAAAGGAAAAAAAAAAAGATGCTCCCTGGAGAGCCTGGCTGGCTCAGTCAGTGGAACATGCAGCACTGGATCTTGGGGTTGTGGGCTCAAGCCCCATGTTAAGTATAGAGATTACTTAAAAATTTTAAAAAGATGGTCACTGAAATATTGCAATTATCAGCTACATTCAGTAAAACTTTAAATGTCCAACAAAATTAATAATATAAGATCAGTTAAACTGTAACTATAACTCTATCACAAGGTAACAACGGGAGAAAAAAATAATGTTTATAGGGGAGCCTGGGCGGCTAAGCCAGTTAAGCATCGACTTAAGTTCAGGTCATGATCTCATGGTTTGTGGGTTTGAGCCCCACAATGGGCTCTGTGCTGATGGCTTAGAGCCTGGAGCCTGCTTCAGGTTCTGTGTCTCCTTCTCTCTCTGCCCCTCTGTCTCATACTCTTTCTCTCTCTCTCAAAAATAAACATTAAAAAAATTAAAAGATAATAATGTTTACAGAAATATTTAGTAAAACAAGAAAATGCTCACGCTCACTGACAAAGGCAAGACACTCAAGTAATATAACAATATCTTAGCTACATAAAATTACAGATATGATTTTATAATAAAATCGGAAGAAAAGAAAATCTCCACTAACACTGAGCAGAAACTTGTCTCCCTGAAGTTTCAGATCATTAATAACACGTCAGCCGTCCAAATATGACCTAAAAGAAATCCATGCCCTCTTCCACCTGCCAACCATTTAAAACATATAGCTAGTACTCATGGATTCCTGGAGGTGGATGGTTTTCAACCCTGGCTGCAGATGGAATCACCCACAGAGCTTTTCCAGAAACCCAAGCCGGCTTGGAGGAGGAAATCAAACAGCCATGGGTAACTGTTCATGAAGAGGGGTGACGACTGGATGCTGGGAATGACTGACAGCCAATAAGAAAATGGTTACCTCAGTCCTACAACCACCAGGACCTGGATTTCTGCCAACGGCCTGAATATGGGGGAAACACGGAGCTCCAGATGGGAATGACAGGAGTCTGAGCACTGGGCAACACTTTGACTGTAGCCCTGGGGCCCTGAGCAGAGGACCCAGCTAAGCCATACGCTGACTTCTGACCCATGGACACTGTGAGGTTTCAAAATGAAACAAAGAACCTCACAAACCAGATTCTCTGGGAGTGACCAGCTATGGAGATGTGTGTGTGACTGTTTTAACTACAGCAGAGGCAATCTATGTGGGCTGCTAGGGTGGAGACCTAGCTCTTTCATTCTCTGCCAGGCCAAACACCCCCATTTCCCGTAACGACTCTGCAGACAGCCTTCAGGCTTAGTGGCACTGAGCAGAGTACAACTACGGTGTGCCAAGGCCTGCACACTTCCATCAATACCAGGCAAAACTTGGACACCTAAACATCACGTGCTATCCTGCTGATCCCTGACCCCTAAAAGGTATCAGGAAAATGAAAACCCACAGTCCTTTTCCAAGTGAACCACAGCCCTGCCCAGCCTTTCCAAAACCCCTCTGAACCTTCCAAACAAAACAGCGCTGACAGGGAACAGCCAAGGACAGTACAGGATCCTGACCCACTACTCCTGCCTGGTCTGTGTACCCCAGAGCCTGAGAATCAGGCCAGGCTGGATGTCTGAACACACATTGCAATGCCTGCAAGTTTCTCCTCGGCCTTTGATGTCCAAGGTCATATTTTATGCTCATGTCTAGTCATGCCCAACTTTGAATTCAATAAACAAAAAGTGACCCTCCTCTCCTTAGGAATGGCTCTGATTAATTCACACAATGGAGGGAGCTCAGTGCTTTGGGGCCAGGGAGAAAGAAGAAAAATGAGGAGACATCCATGTGGTGTTCTCTCAGCTGTACCCACCGCCCCCCCACCCCCACCCCAGGGCACTCTGGCTCTGGCAGCCACAACCCTGCCTGTTGTTCCTTAACAGTTTCGCACCTGCAGAATTAGGAAATAGGCCCCTTGCTGGCTTTCTGGGGGCCTGGCTGCCCAGCCCAACACAGCAGACATTTCCTGAGCAGAACAAAGTGCCTCCCCCAGACAGCCAGCAGGCTGGGCCTCAGCCCATTAACCTCCCCAGACTTCCTTGCCAGAGTTTCTGGAACCTGAGACCACAGACTAACGGGGGATAAATAAGCAACCACAGGGCTCATGGGGCTGGGGAAGCCAGGAGATGACAAAGGAATTTGGGGACCAAGTCTCTGACGCTTCTATCTAGAGGTGTGGACATCCTTTTCTAGAGCCATGCAGGTCTACTTCTGGAGCCTCACTCGGCTTCCTAGCCCCCACCCTCCCACCACACACACCTCTAACAGTCCTTCTGGAGTTTTGCCTGCTCTTCATAGAGAAGAATCTGCTGCAGCAACTCACACCATCTGGACACCGAAGAAATACCACAGGAGAGGAAACCACACTTATGCTAATAATCACCACCGGATTTCTTAGAGCCAAATTCTAACAGCGGCTCACCAGCTGCTTTGCGGGGCGAGCGTGGGCCCATCTGACTGCTCTGTGACAAGATGCTGTTCCACAAGGGCCTCCCTACCAGGTACCCATGTACATGGTTGTCTCAGATCCCAGACCATTACTATGACTCACTGGGGCCCCTAAGCCACAGGCTCCATATCTAACAACCCATTAGCACGGGGTTCATCACTGCATTCCTCTCCGACCACGCTCTGCCACCAGCCAAGCCATAGAGACAGGACCCACATGGCTACCCTTTCATTCCCCTCTGTGCCAGCCACAGGGCAGACCTCTCTGTCCCCTCTCAGACCTGCTAAAGGTGGACCCCCATCCCAACCCTTCCAAGCTTGCTTCCTTGCCTCACAGCCACCTTTATCTCTCTCCCCTCCTGATCTTCTCACCCCTTAGTCACCTCCTACCTGCTGGGCCCCAGGGTGAACCCGGTCTAAGTCCTTGAAGCAGGCCACATGCACAGGCGGCCCTCGTGACTAGATGCCAATTAAGCCACATTGCTCCTGGACACTGTTCAAAAGTAACTTGGTCAGTCCTCTGCTGGGGCCACTAACCTCCCCACACATACCTTGATCACCTCCTTGGAGTTCCCACTTGGACTCTGGGACCAAGCATCCATGAGTAGACACTCAGAGTAGAAACCCTGATCCCAAACCCCTGACCCATTTGCCTTTCTGCACATAAACTCCCCTCTTGGCTCAGACTCCTCTCTCTCATGAGACCCTCAAATATGCAAATCCTAGGCCTGCTCCAGCCCTCTTCTCCCTACATACCTACCCTGCTTCTAGTCCTCCTCATCTTTCCTTGCCCGGCCCTTTCTCTTAAAGGTCTGCAGCCTGCTGCCCGCCTCACCCCCGCACTGAGGCCTCTAGCACACCCCTCCCAACCCTCAGGCTTTCTTTTCTTCTGTCACCCCTCCCACTGTCGGCCTGCTCTTGTCTTCCCCATCTTCCCCCCAGCTCCCAACACATCTTCAGGGGCCCCATCTCCCACCAGTCCATTTTGCATGCTCCTGGCAATTGCCTTTCCTGAGGCTAAGCTCCAAAGAGCATCCTCTCCCCTGCTCAACAACCTTCAATCTGCCCCATCACCCTCCAAGAAAGCACAACATCCTCAACCTGGCTTCTGGGTCCTGCAGAACATGACACCAATCCTCTCTGATCCACCCTCAGCTCCTCTGTTGCCCATATTTTATACCAATTCTCCAACCAAAAGGTTCTGCTATTTCCTCAGCACAGTGACTACTTTCCAGCTTCTGAGCTCTTGCCTGCCCTACTCTCTGGCTAGCAACACTCTTCCCCAAGGACATGGGGCAAACGTGAGGCCTCGCTGCCCTCATGCTCTCTGGTATCACTCTCTCCACAGAGCCCCAAGACCTGCCCTATATCATGGTCAAGTGTCAGCTCATCCCTGCTCCTCTCCTGGTCTGCACGCTCCTCACACTCTAGTTAAGGGCTCAGTGTGAACCATCTTCATATTTCCTAGGACAGTGGAAGGGACTAACCCTCCTGAAGAACAGTGTTTTCCCCTCCCCTTTGCCTCTTAAAAAACAGAATACTTTAACACTACTGAACTCTGCACGTAAAGTGGTTAAGATGATACATTTTATATCACATGTAATTTTTTTCCATAATAAAGAAAACAACACTGAAAATGAGGGAAAGAGAAGAGATCAGTGAGACAGGTCCAGCTGGACCCTGGTGCTGTCAAAAGTGGATGAATAGGGGCGCCTGGGTGGCTCAGTCGGTTAAGTGTCCAACTTCGGCTCAGGTCATGATCTCACAGTTCGTGGGTTCGAGCCCCACATCGGACTCTGTTCTGATAACCAGCTCAGAGCCTGGAGCCTGTTTCGGATTCTGTGTCTCCCTCTCTCTCTCTCAGAAATTAAAAATAAATAAATAAATAAATAAGAAAGTGGCTAAATAGCAGGAGGGCTCAGTGTCCTGTGTCCTTTAAGGGGGTTTGAAAAACTGGCAGTGTTTTCTAAATTAAGAAAGCAATTGGAAATAAGGAAGGGAGGGAGGGAAAGAGGAAAGAAGGACGGAAGAAAAGACCTGTGAAGTACATTGTACATTTTAGGTAACAATCCCATGCCTCCAAATACGAACATGGACACGTTCATGGACACTTTCACCCATGTTTCTACAGAAGAAAGTGAAAAGCTTTCAGAAGTCAACATTCACAAGTGAGTTACATTTTCTGGTCTAAGACTTGGGCAAAAAAAAAATAATACTGTTTTGGCACATGCCAGCTTGCGCACACACCTAGAGAATGAACATGCTGTTGTGAGCATCCATCTAAGATAATGCACTGGTCAGGCCACTGGGACTTGCAGCTAACTGGATGATGGCTCTGAGTCTGCTGTGGCGACCTTCGTGCTTTGGAAAGGACAGGAAAGGTGGGCACCTGCATCCCTGGTCTGGCCTGTGCATCCCTAGTCTCACATCACAGTCACTCCATGACAGCAGAGAGGGTTGTGAGACAAAGATCACCTTGTCTATTCAACTGTGGAAGAAGTCCAAATAAGTGGATGGCCTTGAGCCCTGTACCTAAAACCTCGGACAACTCCACCATGGCGGGTCCCTGCTGCTCGCCATGAGAAAAGGCAAACCTCTGCAAATGCACATGCTACCCAAAGCACTGGCTGCTCTTCCTCGAGCAGAGGCTTCAGTCAGCTCAGCCTCTCCGGGGCTTGCTTTCCAGCCACCACCCACGCCCGGCACCAAAAGGCTTGAGGAAGCAGCTCTGGAAACATCATGCTAAGTGAAACAAGCCAGACACAAAAAGACAAATGCTATTATGAGTCTGCTTTTATGAGGTCCCTAGAGCAGAAAGGAGAATGGTGGGTGCCAGCAGCCGGGGGGCAGGGGGAGTGAGGAGCTGCTGTTTAATGGGGACAGAGTTCCCATCTGGGAAGATGAAAAAGTTCTGGAGACGGATGGTGGTGATGGCTGGATGACATTGTGAAAGCACTTAATGCCAACGAACTGGATACTTCAAGATTCAAATGATACATTTTATGTTCTATATATCTCACCACAATAAAAACAGGGTGAGGGGGCAGCACCTAGGGAAAGACCACTGCTGTGAGGTCCACAGATAGAAAGGGCTGCCTCTGAGCAAGCAGGTCCCTCATGGACAGACCCATGAACTGGAGCCTCAGGCTGAATGAGGAATGAAACTGAACTTCCCTGGCTCCTTTCCCTGGTGAGTCCGCAAACTCCCAGCCACCACTTGGCTTCTGGCATCCCGTCCCTCCACCCCCCCCCCCACACCAAAGCCCTTCCCCAAGGAAAAGGAGGCTCCACCAGTCCCTCCAGAACCTCCACACACAGGGCTGACCGAGTTCCCCATGAACCAGCAGAGTGAGCCGGGGCGCAACCACCCGTGTACCAGAACATGGCAGGAACATTACTCAGCTGCCAAAAGGAATGAGGTGTTGCTGCAATGCTATAACATGGAGGAACCCTGAAACCTTATTCTGACACAAAAGGCCATATTACACAATCCCACTCAGGTGAAATGTCCCAAAAAGGCAAATCTACAAAGACAGAAAGTAGAGTAGTGGGTGCCAGGGGCTGTGGGAGAGGGGGGGTCATGGTGGTTAAATGGAGCAGTTTTCTTTTGAGGTGATGGAAAATTTTTCTCAAATTAGACACTGGCGATGGTTGCGTAACTCTGTGAATATACTAAAAAACACTGAATTGTATGCTTTAAACGAGTGAATTCTGTGGTGTGGATTCTACCTCAGCCATTTACGAAAACACTACCACCAGTCAGGAACGTAGCTCCTCATTCACAAGGTGAAGGGAAGGAAACCAGGGAATCGCCTGCCTCCCCTCATCGTAGGCACCAGGCAGGATGGAGACCGCACGTGCCTCTAGGTCTCTAAGCAAGACTCTCTGGAGCTCTCAAAAAGATAGGGACGAGGGGCAGCAGGGTGGTTCAGTTGGTTGAGCATGTGACTTGGGCTCAGGTCGCGATCTCATGGTTCCTGAGTTTGAGCCCTCCATCGGGCTCTGTGCTGACAGCTCAGAGCCTGGAATCTGCTTTGGATTCTGTGTCTCCCTCTCTCTCTGCCCCTCCTCCGCACTCTCTCAAAAATAAACAGACATTTACAAAATAAATAAACATTTAAAAGACAGCAAGTAGGAAAAGAGAAAGAGCTCTGCCAGCCCCAGGTGTGCTACAGGTCCAGCTACCCTAGCCCCTCAGGGAGGGGGTCAGGTGTGGCTGGGGAACAGCAGATGGCAGTGGTCACCATGGGCCACCTGAACTGCCCCCAAGGCCCTGGGGGAACATTACCCGGCTCTTCCCCACACCCCACAGCTCACAATGGGGGCTGGAGCCTCACCACTCACCCACTTCAGGGGCTGCCCCGCACACCTCAGAGGCACCCAGCCATGGCTGTTGCCAGCTCTCCAGAATCCTCCCTAACTGTACACAAAGCAACACCCTCTGGTCTGTGCAGCCTTAGGCAACTGCAGATAGAGACTGCCTATGCCAAAGCATTAGTACTTTTCAGAGCTTCCTGTCTTCCTCCTTTATTTCCTATTAAAATAAGAAAGTCTGTGGTTTTCATTTCCTCTCTTGAGCCCTCACAATCACTGAAAGTGAGAACAAAGTGGTTCTAACCCTTTCCTCCACCAAGTTGGAGGTGAGGGCGCTCTATGAGAAAAATCAAGAGGTCTCTCTCTTCCTCCAGCCTCTAGCTGCTGAGGCCTCCAGAAGTCACAGCGTCACATAATCAGGAACACTGCAAGAGGGGTGGATGTGGCCCCAGCATAGAGGGCTCAGCATGATGACTCATCACAGCAGAGGAACTAGCTAACTTCATTTGGGGTCAGGACGCAGAAAAGATACACGCTGTACATTTAAGATGTAAGAATTCCACTCAACCCCCAAGGACATACTATGAGAAGGAAAAGAGGGGGCCCATGGCCGTGGCAGACCCCTGGGACCCCCCTGGAGCTCACACTGGACACCCTTGCTGAGCCAAGCGGGTAAAATGGCCTGCAACTACTGAATTATGCATTTCTACTTTAAAATCTCTTGCTAAATGGCATTCAATCAACCTGCATTAGATGCCTGAGAGAGTGACTCCATGAGACTAGACAGGGAGCCAGACCCTCAGGGACCATTCGCCCTGTGCACTCATGCTCCCTCAAAACCTCCCAAGGAAGGGGTCATGGTCTCCAGCCCACAGAATTAACACTCTGTGCAGGACCACACCCTGGATCTACCTTTAATGTCTGCATCCCCCCCCACCCCCCCAAGATTAGGTTGATACATGTTGCCTCTAGATCACTTTTAGAATATCTATCTCATCACTTGCAAAGATATATGTATATAAATGATATGCAGAAAATCTCTCCTGCTCTACTGGCATGCTAAATGACTCAAGCAGCATACATATTTTTTTAATGTGTATTTATGTATTTTGAGAGAGACAGAGAGTGAGAAGGGGAGGGGCAGAGAAGGAGACACAGAATCCCACGCAGGCTCTGCATGGTCACCACAGAGCTCCACACGGGGCATGAACCCACGAACCATGAGATCATGACCTGAGCTGAAATCAAGAGTCAGACACTTTAACTGACTGAGCCACCCAGGAGCCCCTCCAGCAGCGTATTTTAAAAGGAGCATGTCAAGCCTTTAAAATGAAGTCAATCTTCAAAGGCTCTTAAGGCAACAGAAGTACTTCGAGTGGAGGACCCCCTTGGCCTGCTCTATTCCTGGATTTGCTGTGGCTGGAGCAGCAGGTCTCTCCCTCTCCTGCTAGTGGCCCCTTGCATCTCCTGGTCAGCCAGAGACAGGTCCTTCCTAGAGATCCCTGGGCCATGCGCTGACCCTCCATGCATGTAGCCAGCATCTCTGTCACATCTTCCCAGCCAGGAACTGTCCCCCTGCACCTCTTGGAACCTGCTCACAGCAGAGCACCGTCAGCGTCCACCAACCCCCACTCTCAGCCCTTGACCATTGGGTAGAAAAGGCAGACAGACGGGCAGTGTCCTCGAACATTTTTATCCGCTTGGGCCCTTTACCACATGACTCGCTACAGGAATGAATCTTAGCAAAATGCCCCAGGAGGACGTAAGGAGAGTGAGGAAACTTCCTGAGAGATTTGCAAAATAACAGAGAAAAAGGACATTTCTTAGGTAGCTGATACATTCACGGACTTGCCTGAAGGCTGGGACCAGACGATTCCTATCACAGCACTTGGCTTTATGTGTCTGTCTCACCAGCAGACTGAAAATGACCTGCTGGGAAGCCTGTCGCCTGATACTCAGCACCATTCCTGCTTGAAACGTGTTTGCTGAACATCCCTTCCACCTACTGGGCGGGGGTCACTCTGTGCCCATTCTCCTGTGATTGGCATCATCCCACAGTCTGAGGAGAGAGGCTAGCACCAGCCCCTCCACTGACTGCCTGACATTGGGCAGGTGTGTGTGTCTCACACCCCCTCAGATACAGTCAGTTGATGGCATATAATTAAGTTCATAATCTTGCTCCAGCCACGTCACAAGAATGTTTTGAGGGCACATGAAACAGCCTCCACCGAAGGTGTAGTTACTACACAGGTGGGGCATCACAGTCTTCCTGCACCAACCTCAGCAGAAGCATCTTTGAACCCCCCAGTCATCTCTCCCTTGGGCGCCAGCCGCCAACCCTGGCATTTTGCAAGGTTGCAGTAGCAAGCACTGGAATCGAAGATGGCTAATGAGTAGGCCCCAGTCTGAGGATTTGGAAAGCTCTCTAAGGTTGAGCAGGGGGAGAGCAAGCCTCACCAAAGAAGGAAAAATAATCTCCAGATAATTTCCAAAGCTAACAAGTTTCCTTTCTGGGGCACCATTGGGGCCCCTGAAAATCCAATGCCACTTATCTGATGGGGTTAAGCAGGATTAAGAACAGGGAAGGTTCTGAGCAAACGGAGGCCTCAGAGAAAGGGTTTCATTTCTGTCTCTGACCCACAAACATCCAAAAACCCCAAGACACAGACAGATCTACATGGGCTCCGGACACCACTATCTCACTGAACATGGTTAAGAGCCTAGACTGAGGCATGTCCAAGGACACCAAGGTAGGACCTTGTCTTAAGGATTTCACTACCCTGGAGAAGGAAGTCAGAGAGACACAAGAGTAACAGGAAATAGCTACAAACATACAGTGGAAGAAAGATATATAGTTAGGGAAGGCGCCAGGACATCACAAAAGTTTTGTTTTAGTGTGTTAGTTTTTATTTTACTTTTTTTTTTAATGTTTTATTTATTTCTGAGACAGAGAGACAGTGTGAGCAGGGGAGGGTCAGAGAGAGAGGGAGACACAGAATCTGAAACAGGCTCCAGGCTCTGAGCTGTCAGCACAGAGCCTGACGCAGGGCTTGAACCCACGAACCGTGAGATCATGACCTGAGCCGAAGTCGGACGCTTCAACCGACTGAGCCACCCAGGCGCCCCTATTTTACTTTTTTTTTTAATTAAAAAAAGAATGTTGTGTGTGTGTTAGTTTTTAAAGACAAAGCCCCTGGAGATTAGCCTTTCCACAAATCCGTGGATAAAGGCAAGAGAGAATTTCCATGGAGACAATGCCCAGCACACAGCAGATGCTTAATAAACACTTTGGAGTGACTGAATGGAGAGAGGTGGTTGCCTTGGTAACAGAAAGCTAGGTAGAAATCAGGATAAAAAAGATATGGGAAGAGCTATGTTAACAACCCAAAATTTTAAGGAAAAAAAATTGAATAGGACAAAAGGATCTTAGGATAACGGGGTCCAACCACATTGTAAGATGTGGCAACCCATGGAACTTTAGGACACAGCTCTCCTGATGCCAGGCTGTGTTTTGTTGGCTCTCCGAGTCTCCTGTAACACCGTACGATGCATTATTCAAATTCTTCCTGAAACACAGCTGGTGAGGCCAGCACAGGTTCCATCTCTCACTGCCATGGCAGCCTTTCCTCTGTTGCCCAATGAGGGACTCATGGAATGTTGTGGGCTGAACTGTGTTCCCCTCGCAAACTCATATGTTGAAGCCCTAATCCTCAGAACTTCAAAACATGACTGCATTTGGAGATGGGGGTCTTTAAAGAGGTGATTAAGTTAAAATGAGGTAGTTAGGGTAGTACCTAACTCGAAAGGACTTGTGTTCTTATAAGAAGAAGATATTTTGGACACACAGAGAGAGACACCAGGGGTGCACAGGCAGAGAGGGATGACCATGGGAAGAGGCAGTGGGGCGGAGGGAGGGCAATAGGGGGGCATTTGCAAGCCAAGCCAAGGACAGAGGCCTCCGAGGAAACCAATTCTGCCAGCACCTTGATCTTGGACTACCAGCCTCTAGAAATAAAAATTCCTGTTATTTAAACCATCCAGTCTGCTGTTTTGTTATAGAAGCCCTAACAACTAATACACTGGGCCACTTCACAAACATGGGTGTAAAAGCCAAGGAAATATCACCATCACTAACAGGTGTTTTCCTAAAGAGAACATACCTATTAAGGGCCAGAAATGGGAATTAAGGATGAGACAACTGCTCCCGGCGACTTCAAAACACTACCTGAGTGAAACAAACCACACACAGAAGGACAGATATTACAGGATTCCACTTATATGAGGGACCTAGGATGAGCCAATTCACTGGGACAGAGAGTAGAGTGGGGGTTGCCAGGGCCTGGGCTGGAGAGAAGATGCGTTAGTGCTGAATAGGGACAGAGTTTCACTTTTGCAAGATGAAAAAGTTCTGGATATGGATGACAGTGATGGTTGCACAATGTGAAGGTATTTAATGACACTGCATGGTAAACTTAACAATCGGTTAAAATGGTGCATTTTGTTAGCTATGTTTTACCACAAGAAAAAAAATAAACCTATCACATGTCATACAAGTAACATTTTTCTTAATTTTATTTTTTTGAGAGACAGAAAGCAGGGGAGGGACAGAAAGAATCCCAAGCAGGCTCTGCATTGTCGGCACAGAGCCTGACGAGGGGCTTGAACCCACAAAGTATGAGATCAGATCTAAGCCAAAATCAAGAGTCAGACACTTAACCAACTGAGCCACCCAGGGCTCCCTGCTTAAGTAACATTTTAATATAAATTACTACATTGCTTTCAAAGCAAAAAAACCCCAAAACACAAAAAAAACAAAAAACACCCTCAAAACAAAATCCTACACAACTGTATTCTAGTCAGGGAGAGGGACCCCAATGAAATTCATAATAAATAAAGCCACCAACCCTACCTCTTAAGCCTTGATCTAAAAGCAGCCACAGTCAAAACTCAGGCCTACTGTTTGACAACCTGAGCACACTTGAAAATGCCCATCCATTCATTGTGAAAGAGAACCCTCTCAAACCACAGGGGTGAGCTGCAGATGGGGCCTCAGGTGTTGTCGGGTCTTCTCCCAAGTGGGCTGAGCTTATGGCTCACCTGGACATTTGTCCTAGTAAAGACAGCAGTCACATACACAGGGCCACAGGACTCCTGGCCAGGGTGGGGAGGTAGCTATTGAAGCCTGAGACAAAAGGGAGGATCGCAAAAGGCACATTCCCCTGAAGCCATGCAAATCGACAGCATTCCCAGCTAGCTCCTTATTTAATGAATTATCTAGTGAAACATTCCAGAGTATTTCATTCTATTCCCAAAACAAAGAAGTTATCCTTCCAGAATCAGAAAACCCTTTTAATATTTGAACTAGACTCTGCTTCCACCCTGTTGATGAGTCAATGGTCTCAGACTTTACCTGACTGGTTCCGTCCACTCTGCCTCTGCTCACGGAGAGAAGCCTGTACTCAGTTCAAAGGTGACCACAGGCTCTGATGTAAAGAGATGATGATCAAGTCAATGCAAGGCCTGCATGACCTTTTCCTGGCCCAGAGTTACTCAATCTAACTGGTGGCTGATCCAGTCAATCACCCAAGGGGAAAACAATGATCATTCTAGTGACAACATACTGCCACAATCCAAAGAGAAAATTAAACTGCTTAACAGAGATGTGAAAGTATAAGGCAGCAACTCACATGAAAGCTCATAAAGAAACACAAGACATGGAGTCAGGTCTCATGAATAACACTTGGAAAGGGATCTCAGAGCTGAGTGTTCAGATCAAGAATTCCTCAGACCTGCAGGGCACCTGGCTGACTCAGTTGGCAGAGCATGTGACTCTTGATCTTGGGGTTATAAGTTTGAGCCTCTCATTAGGTGTAGAGATTACTTAAAAATAATTTTAAAATCTTAAAAAATAATAACTCCTCAGACCTAAAAGAGTAAAGGATCTTGGATCGTCTGGTCTCTCTTATGAAAGGGCTCACCAAAGCTCTAGGAAAGGGAAGTTCAAGGACAGGGACAGAGTTAAAGATGTACAGCAGATAAGATGCTTCCCAACTTCTCAACTCCCCAACCTAACCCCATAGCTGTGAAAAGGAGGAAGGGACATTCCAGTAAGTGCTATGTGTACAGCTCTGAGCCAGACTCTCTGGGAGATCCGGGAATGAACTAGAGATCTTTGCCTTTAAAATACAACATGGGGGGGCACCTTGGTGGCTCAGTCAGTTAAGTGTCCGACTTCAGCTCAGGTCATGATCTCACGGTTCATGGGTTCAAGCCCCGCATCGGGCTCTGTGCTGACAGCTAGCTCAGAGCCTGGAGCCTGTTTCAGGTTCTGTGTCTCCCTCTCTCTCTGACCCTCCCCTGTTCATGCAGTCTCTCTCAGAAATAAATAAAACGTTAAAAAAAAAAAACAAAATACGACACAGTCTGTTCTACCATGTGGATGAACCTTGAGGATACTATGCTAAGTGAAATAAGCCAGACACAGATGGACAGATACAGTATGATTCTGTTTATATGAGGTATTAAGAGTAGTCAAATCATAGAAACAGAACGCACAGTGGTGGTTTTCAGGAGCTCAAGGAGAGGAAATGAGGAACTGTCATTCAGTAGGGAGAGAATTTCAGTTGGGGAAGATGAGAAGAGTTCTGGAGATGGATGGTAGTGATGGTTACACAGCAGAATGAATGTGCTTAATGCCACTGAACTAGACACTTAAAAATGGCTAAAATGACTTGACGGAGGACCAAGGGGGAGAAGAAGGGGGGAAATGGTGGGGGAAAGGGAGAGAGGCAAACCATGAGAGACTCTTGAATGCTGACAAAAACTGAGGACTGATGGATGTGGGAGGGAGGGGGGAGGGGCATGGAGGAGGGCACTTTGGGTATGAGCACTGAGTGTTATGTGGAAACTAATTTGACAATAAACTATTTGTAAAAAAAAAAAAAAAATGGCTAAAATGAAAAAAAAAAAAGGCTAAAATGGAAAAAATGGCTAAAATGGGTTAAGATGGTAAATTCAGTTATATATATTTTATCGCAGTAAAAATAAATAAATAAATAAACAAACAAACAAACCACAGTCCAGAGTCACAGAGGGCTGACATGGGTGCCCCCGAGCAGTGCTCCCACTGCTCCTTGGGGCAGCCAGCTTTCCCCACCCTTTGCCACGAGCATGTGCTGACAGGCAAGGCCTCTCTCCAGTGCTGCTGCCTCCGGAAGCTTCCCTGATCTCACTCTGGCCACATAAATGGTGTGTATGTGTGCTCCTGTCTCCCATCAACCTGTAAGCTCCCAGATGGCAAGGCTACACTCTCTCCTTCTATGTAGCCTGCATGGTAGAAAGCGAAGGGTTTGCACACAGCAGGGCTTATGGCCGATGGGCCCTGAGTGTGTGTAGGGGAAGCACCCATGGACCAATTCAGTCATGATTTTCAGGTGTAGTGTAGGGTGATGCAAAAAACACCCTAAGGTGGCCACATTCCGGAAGGAATGCATTTGCATTCCCAGAGGGACCTGGAACCCCTGGAATCCCAGCTCTGCCACTTCCTGGTTTCATCCTTAGCTATGGCTGGGCAGACCCATCACAAGGTGATGTAAGAGCCTGTGAGGGGCCCTGCATGAGGTACACTGCTCCCATGCCTGGTAGAAAGTGGCAAGTGGTCATTTCAGCTTCTTCCCTCGACACCAGGGGCCCTCAACTCAAAAATATGAGAGCATACACATCCAAAAGGATGCTAAGGCTATTAGATCTGGGTCTCCATGTCTGCTGCTGCTGTGAAAAACTAGGGTGCTTCCACTCCCTCCCACACAGTGATTTTCCTCTTTGTCCCTCTGCAGGGTGCAGCCCTGCCCAAGCAGGCCCCACGGCTGTCTAAAAAACATCAGTAAACAGTTCAGAAAGAGACAAATGGCTTTGCCAGCACAGGCTCCCTCCTTCCCCTCCAGCCACTACCCTCAGAGGAGTGCTGAGGACAGAGATGAAGACTCCCAGAGCTAAAACCACCAGTTTCAAAACCTAACAGGAGAGAGAACATGGGGCCTTGAGGACAATTAGAGAAAGATCCAGAAAGTCCTAAGAGTGGGGTCCAAGTTGTAAAATTACCCCCTCAGCCATTTACTGAGGGCCTACCATGGGTTACACACAGAGCTAGGGTCTCGTCCTGGCAGCAGCTATATGAGAGGGAGGCCAGAGTCGAAGACAAGGGGAAGAGCATCCGAAGGGTGACCTACTGAAAACACATTCAGTCTGACCGGTCCCCACTTTCTGGAAATTGAGAATTCACCATCAGCAAGAAAATACCATTTCAGATTGCAGGTCTCCATGAAAACCTCTCATTTTCTTTATTGAGCATGTTCTCCCACATCCTGGTACTGAGGGCCAGTTCAAGCTGGCTCGCTCCATCGACAGCTGGCCAGACAAGGCTTGTGCCCGGTGACAACAGGGAAATCCTCCAGACCCCAGAAGAGCCGCTCTGCCTACAAAGCAGGCTTCTAAATAACAACCTTTCTACCCCCAGCAAGAGACCCAGGAGACGCAGCTGGGTCAGGCTGCAGGTCTGAGCAGCCAGCCATAGCCACCCCCAGCTGCAAATGGAAGATCAGCAACTGAATGTATCTAAAACAAACAGGACAGAACACTGATCACAAAAAGGCCTCTTGACAGAGCCAAAAATAGCCTTACTTGTTTCAAGAGGATTCTCAGGATCAAAGCACATACAACTCCATCAGCAGAAAAAGAAAAATCAATGGAGCGGAAAACCAGATCAGCTCAACAGGGATGAGGACTCCAAGAAATTCCTTACAGTCTCTCTCTCTCTCTCTCTCTCTCTCACACACACACACACACACACACACACAGCCACCCAAATCCCACACCCACCCACCCTCTTCTTACTCAAATCTTACGAACTGTGACTGGATCTTAAAACCCAGTCCTATCACCCCCAAAGTTATATACACAATTCTAGAGGTTTGATCTTAGGCTCAAGAGTCAGACCACAGATTAGGAGATCAAAATGAGCACCAATATCCACTCATCCTTGGGAAGACAAGGAAGCAAGAGCGCACTGAAGGATCAGAAAATGGAGCTGGGGTAAGATGCACACAAGAGCCTATGGGTAAGTAATGATGGGTGATGTCTGCCATCAAAGCCAGGCAAATCAGAACAGGTGTGGCTGTGCTTCAGCCCTGGATAAAATCTTCACCCCCATCGATTTTCAGTGGCCCACTGAGTCAGAACTGCCTGTCACCTCACTTCCTCCTAATTCCCATTTTCACCTGCTCTGACTTGCATTCGGGCTGATGGTTAGCAAGCGTGACACTTTGGCTTGGGAGCAGCTAGCACACCTTGGGTTCCCCAGACGTGTCTCAAAACTCTTCCAGGTCAGGAACAGTCGGGGTGGCAGGGAATTCCCAAGACACATATCAATCTCTATTGAAAACACCCGATCCAGACAGCAGAGATGGCCTCCTCTTAATACCATCCCCACTGCCTAGAGTGCTGTGATTAAAGGGCAAGGAGACCACCACCCAGGGCACCATGGTCCCAACCCAGAATACTCTCACAAGAAGCATACCACTCTAGAACCAAAGGAACAGCCACCTACCATCCCTACACACTGGCCCTCCCAACCCAACTGCAGTCCAAACACCCGGAATCTGCATTCAGGAGAAAGTGGGGGGGATGGCATTTGTTCAGGAGCAGCATGAATCCTTCCTGTCCACAACAGCATGTGAAAATCAGTCCAAAAAGGTATCTATCTATTTCTCCCCTGCCAACGACCCCTTTTCTTCTCCGGCCAGAGTGCAAGTGTGCCCACCCAAGGTGGTGGAGGTACCCACCTGCGTCTCCCTGGAAGGTGCCATCCTGAGGCAGCCTGCCGGATAAGCTGTCCCCATCGCTGGGCCAGATCTGCCCCGTCTTGCGGACGCCCACGATGGTGGCCTCCGACACGATGACCTGGCCCTGCCGGTGCCGCTTCTGGCACTGCGGCGTCGGGGGGCTGCTGCTGTCAAAGGACTGCTGTGAGTTCTGTGAGGGTGACCGGCTCTTGTCTCGAAACATGCGGTAGGTGGTGGGGCTGGGGGACACTCGGCTCGACTGGCCCGAGGAGAAGTCCTCCTCGCTGGAGGTGAGGTTCTCGTTAGAGCTGCAATCTGGGGTGTAGCCGCCTCCGCTGTCCTCAAAGCTCCGAGGGGAATAGGACCTGCGGGGCCAGGTAAGGCGCTTTTCCTGCTCCGAGGTGCTCTGGCTACGCAGAAGCGGGCTCTTGCCCTCCCCTTCCATCATCATACCTCCAACGTAGATGCTCTGGTAGGGCTGGTACTCCAGGGGTGGCCAAGAGGGTCTGCTGCCGCCGTTGGCGTTGATCAGGTTGTCTTTCAGGAAGCGGGGGTTCAGCTCTGCGTCCTCGTAGTCGCCGTCGAGGCCGCAGCTGCTCTCCGAGGTACGGCCCCGGTAAGAGGACCTGGGCGCGTCCCCCAGGCTCGGCCCGGTGCCGTGCTGAGACTTCTTACGCTCCATCTGCATTGCTTGGCTGCCCAGAGAGCTGATCCGGTCCGACACTTCTTTGTCGTTGACCTTCACCAGGCCGCGCTCGTGATGAAATTCGACGTTTACGTAGAAGGGCTTCTCGGTGTCCGCCGCCCCAGGCTGGCCGTGGCCCTTGCGAATCCTCTCAAAGTTGGACCTGAGCGCCGCCACGCTGGTGGGGGGTCCGCGGTCTTCCCGGTCCGCGGTCGCGAGGGCCCCGGGCCTGCGGGCGGCCCCGGGCCTGGCCTTGCTCGGGGAGCCCTCTCCGTCGGGTCGGGCCTCGGGCTCCTCCGCGGGCGGCGGGTCCGTGCCGTCAGCCGACGCGGGCTGCGGGCGCTGTGCGGACAAGCGGGGCTCAGCGGCGCCGTCGGGAGGCTGCGCCGCGCGTCGGAAGCCCCAGCGCTGCCGGTCGTAGCTCTTCTTCTCCTTTGCCAGCAGCGTCTGCAGGTAGATCATGCGGAAGCGCTCCTGGTTCACCTCCTGCTCCAGGCGACGGATGGAAGCCTTGCAGCGTTCCAGTTCCTGCTCGATGTCGCCCACCGAGCGCAGCTCCATGCGCGGCGGCTCCGAGTCCGGGAACTGCGCCTTCCACGCCTCAGCGAAGCCCACCGGGTCCACCATGGCGCGGCCGGCCTCACCTGCACCGCCCGGCTGCGCGCGGGGCCCGCCTCAGTGGTGGCTCGGCGACCTCTCCAGGCCCGGTCCCAGGCGCCGGGCGGCCCCCATGTCCCCGCGCGGCGGTGGCGACGGCGGCGGGCGAACAATGCCCGCCCCCTCCCGGGCGGCAGGTGAGGCGGCGGGCTCGGCTCCCCCGGGCGGCGCGGGGCGCGGGGGAGGGCGCGCGCGAGGGGGGTCGGGCGCGCGCGAGGGCGGGGGAAGGGCGCGGGGCTGCGCGCGCCGCTATTGTGTGCGGGGCTTCTTCGCGCGGCGCGGCGCGGCGCGGGCGCTGCCCTCCGCTCGGCCCGGCGCCGCTAGCCCATAGCCGCCGCCCTTACGCTCCTCTGCTCTGGCTCCCGCGCCGCGCCTCGCCCGGGCCGCTGCTGCCTCCCGGGCGCTGCGCTCGACCCGGCCAGCTCTCGCCGCACTCCAGCCCGGCCCGCACTCGGCGCCGCAGGAAGGGGAGGGCCGGGGGGCGGTGGCCGTGGCGCGGCTGACGGAGCCGGGCGGGCCTCTTAAAGGGGCCGCGCCGAGGGCTGCGGGTAGAGGGGACAGGGGGAGGGGCTGCTGAGAGGCCGCGCCCCCACCCAGACCCTGCCGTCACTCGGTCTCCGCGCTTGGGGAAACTCTGTCCCGCGCAGTGGCGAACCTGACTGTCCTAAGCAGAGGCCCTGGCGAGTTCTGCACTCCTGGAACAAAAACACCTGGATCCTCACTTCCCCACAGCCCGGCAGCCACTCTCCAGCTTCGGGGCTGAGCGCTCTAGGGGCCACCCTTCGGGCCCCTATGCGCACAGGAGCCTGGAATGGAAGGTCACCTAGGAAAGCACGGTGGGCTTGGCTGGGCCGCCAAGACCAACAGCGCCTATGTGCCAACGGCCCCCAGCACTGTGGACTTGGGGTGGGTGATAAATCAGCTGCCACAGGGCGCTGTCGCAGAGAAAATCAACAGGAATTTCTCCCCCAGGTCACTCAACACCCACATGACCTTCCCTGTGGTCCTGAGTTGTATATTTGTCGCTGGCCTCTCCAGAGCTTCAGATGCCAGGGTAGTTTTTCCCAGAGTTTATGTGTTGAGTCTCCCTTTAAGGGGATCGCCTTAAGACTGGATGGAAGACAGGACAGTCTAGAGCCAGCAGTGAAACAAAATCATCTCTGGGACCCCAGGGAAGCCCAGAGATCTTAGACACATGGCAGAGGGCACACTTTGGGCAGTCTGAGAGGCACCAAATGAAAATACCCAAACCAGGCTGCTGCTGGGTGAGGGAAGAGGAAACAGGATTTGTCAACCAAAGAACAGGGCCTCGGTCCTGATCTCCACTGCCTCTGTTCCTCAGTTTCTTTGGTACTGAGATGAGAACAAGGATACCTGTCTCTGAGGGCTGTTGTCCTGGCATGGATGTAAGGTGTAATCTTGCCCCCACCCCGGGTCCAGTGCCACCCAGGAGAGATGTCCCAGCATCTAATCTAGAAGGAAGAGAGCCCAGGGCTATTGGCCAGTCCAGCCTGGCTGGGGTTCAGGTCTTCCATCACTCCAGGTTTTGTGACCTGAGCAGTTCCTTTTCTCCTCTGATCCTCAGTTTTGCCCTCATATATAAAATGTGAGCACCGTGTGTAAAGCACCCAGTTGGGGCAAACATGAAACCCACTCTGGTAAATGGTATACGGTGTTCCTTCCATGCTTATTAAGGTTAGTGCTCTGGGAGATGGCCTTGGAGGGTTACTAGAAAACGCTGGGGCCCTGAGGTCCATGCTAGGCACAGCTCACTGCCGCCCTCTGCAGGCCTCTCCACCCTCCTGCTGTCTCTCCCGCTTTGAGGCACTCAGACTGACCCCTCTTACCAAGCTTCTTTACTTTGCAGAACTCCCTCAAGGCAGGCAAGTTCTCCTGTAAAGCCTGTTTTGCAGACAAAGAAACAGAATGAGTTGATGTCCTGAATTGGAGCTGGACAGGTGAGGCTGTATTCCCAGTAGTATTCACATCCTCAATGACCTTTTCTTTAAAATGGGGATAAGTCCTGACCTCACAGGATGTGGCACATAGCAGCTTATGATCAATATTAGCTGCTTTCCTCAGATGACCTGCTCAGGTCATCAAGTGAGTTGGGTCAGGCAGCCTTCCAGAACCCCTTTCTCTGGCTGTCTCCATAAAGAATTCCAAAAGTACATACTGCTTTTTCCCTTGCTGATGGAGCCCCTCCATTTCCAGGGCAGGGAATTGTGGGCTCGTCAGAGACATTATCATTAACCACCTGGGAAAGAGAAGGATACTTTGCGGGGAATGGGGGAGGCTTCGTCTGTCAGTGAGGTGTCCCGTTCTCTGGTTTGCAAGCCCCAATTCAGCCCCACCTCCAATATTGTATATATAAGCAAACAATTCAGAAACCGGAAGATAGTGGCTATCTGCCCTGTGAGATAGCTTGTTCTGGCCCCAAAGACACTCCTCTCATCCTTGGTTCTTTCCTGAAAACACTCCTATCCTGGGTCTCTGGTCTTTTCCTGCAGAGCTTTCTTATCATCCATCCCTCCCCCAGGGAGGAAGGAATGAGGAGGAACATGGGGCCCAGATACATAACACTCTGTAATCCCCCATTAGGTGTCTGTTCCCAGCTCGATCTAAACTTCCAAGGGTGGAGAACTGTCTAGTTCCCTAGTGACTCCCCAGTGCTCAGCACATAGTAGCTGCTCAGCCAGTGCTTGCCAAAAGAGGAATCTGACGTGTGTGTGTGTGTGTGTGTGTGTGTGTGTGTGTAGGAACACACAACCAAGAGAGAAAGATGAACATGAGTTGGGGAGGAAAGGGTAAGGCAGACAGAGCCAGGCCATAGCAGGGGTATGTGTGCTGTGCAGGGATCCAGGAAAAGGAAGAAGTCTGGGGAGGCCTGCCAAGAGAGGTAACATCTGGGCTGGTCCTAAGGATGAGGATCAGAAAGGCAAAGACAGGGAGACTTCAAAGTTCTAGGTATATTTGAGGCACAGTTAGGAGAGGAGGCTGGTATGATGACAGGAGATGACATCATAGGCAAGGTAAGACCTTTCAGGATTGTAAGAAGTTTGGGTTTTATTCTAAATGGAAGGAAAAGCCTCTGAAAGTTTCTGAGCCTGTATAGTCTGGTGGAATTTTCCACCATGATGGACACATTCTATATTCTATACTGAACAATACAGCAGCGACTAGCTTCCCCATGCAACTCCCAGGAACTCAAAATGTGACTGCTGCAGCTGAAGAACTGGAAAAATATAGTTTGATTTAAAATTTATTTTGGGGGCTGGGACACCTGGGTGGCTCAGTTGGTTAAATGTCCAACTTCGGCTCAGATCATGATCTCACAGTGTATGGGTTAGAGCACCCCTCCCCCGTCAGGCTCTGTGCCAACAACTTTGGATTCTGTGTCTCCCTCTCTTTCTGCCCACATAAAACTCCCCCTTCCTGGCTCCATATCCAGTCCATCTACAAGTCCAGGACAAAGCAAGTCCCCTTCTCTCTCTCTCTCTCTCTCTCTCTCTCAAATATGAATAAACTTTAAAAAAATTAAAATTTGATTTGGGGGCACCTGACTGGCTCAGTCCATGGAGCATGCATCTCTTGATCTCAGGGTTGTGGGTTCAAGTCCCACATTGGGTATAGAGATTACTTAAAAATAAAATATTTTATAAATAAATAAATAAAATTTAGTTTGATTTAGCTTTCAAAAATGTTTATTTATTTATTTTGATGGGGGAGAGGCAGAGGGAGAGAGAGAATCCCAAGTAGGCTTCATGCTCAGCATGGAGCCAATGCTGGGTTTGATCCCACAATCTCAAGATCATGACCTAAGCCAATATCAAGAGTTGGGCATATAAATAACCAACTGAGCCACCCAAGTGTACCAAGTTTGATTTAGTTTTAATTAATTTAAAATCAAGTAGCCACAGTATCTGCCATAAACAGTAGAGCAACTTGTTCAAATTTGTTTTGTGGACAGGCCAGAGGTAGGAGGTGGGAGCAGGATAAGTGGACAGGGACTGTGCCACTGGTCCAGGTGTGGGACACTGGTGACTCAGACCTAGGCTACGGGGAATCAAGGCACTAGAGAAGGGGTCAGGTTCCAGGTTTGTCCTGGACTTGTAGACGGATTGGATATGGAGCCAGGAAGGGAGAGTCTTATGGGGAAACTGGGGTGCCCATGTGAGGCTTCAAGTGCCTATAGCTCATCTACAGAGGGGGAGTCAGGTGGAGAGAGTGTGAGTCTGGGTACCGAGGTGCCATCAAGAGCAGAGACAGAAATGGGAGGGCTATTAATGAATAGCTAGTGTTTATGGCCATAGGGCAGGAGTCTCCCAGGAAAACTAGGTGAGGAAGGGTTAGGGGCAGGACGAGGAGGGAAGTAGAGGCAGAGAGACTGAGAGGCACTGGCCAGAGAAGTGTTAGGGATCCAGGAGTCCTGAGAGGTACAGATTGAGTGAGGAAGGTAGGGTGCCTGTGATGACTGCCAAGTTCTCAGGTGGAAGGACACTGGGTCTGGCACCAAGAGGCCAGCAGAGCCAAGGTGGGCCCCAGAGCCTGGCTGCACAAACTGGAAGCTAATGCTGGCCCATGGAGCCTTCCAAGGGGTTCATCAGGTAGAGGGGACTTCGCCAGGAGCTCTGCAAGCCCCGAGTAGCAAGTGACATTTATTTTCTTCATCATTATGCTTTTCTAAATTCTTCATAATGAAAATGTCTATCTTTTGTAATGAAAAAATAGATTTTTTTTGTTTTTTGTTTTTATTTTTTACAACTATGTTGAGTTATAATGGATGTGCAATAAGCCGTGCATGTTTGAAGTGTGCGCTTTGATGAGTTTTGACATCTGTGAAACCATCACTATGATCTGATAACAGACATGTCCATCACTCCCAATAGATGATGATTATGGGGCTCTGTAGTTTATTAAAAAGTCAAACACACACAACTCATTGTGTTTAAAAAAATCCCCCCCTCCCCACACACACACACACACACCAGGCACCCTCAGTCATCCCTGAGCCCAGATGGAGATGCTGGCAAAACCCTCCCCAAGGCTGGCTGGCTGCCTCTTCCCTCTTTCTCTTTGCTGGAAGGAGAGTCTGGGACCCAACAGCCCCCTCTGCTGGACAGAATGCAGAACTTCTAATGTGTCAAAACTGGCTCTGGAAACAACCCAATGTCCATCAATATAGATGAATAGTGTTATTCAGAATGTGGTACATCCATACAGTGAAATATTATTCAGCCATAAAAAGGAATGCAGTACTGATACTACAACATGAATAAACCTTGAAAAACTTTGGCTAAGTGAAAGAAGCCTATCCTAAAGTGTCACATGCTATATGATTCCATTTATACTAAATGTCCAGAATGGACAAATCTATAGAAATAGAAAACAAGGAGGTGCTTGGGTGGTTCAGTTGGTTAAGTGCCCAACTCTTTGATTTCAGCTCAGGTCATGATCTTGCAGTTCATGGGGTCGAGCTCATCAGACTCCATGTGCTGACAGCAAGGAGCCTACTTGGGATTCTCTTTCTCCCACTCTCTCTCTGCCCCTCCCTTGCTCATGCCGCTCTCTCTCTCTCACTCTCTCAAAATAAATAAATAAACTTAAAAAAGAGAAATGGAAAGTAGGTTGGTCGTTGTCTGGGGGGCATAGGGAGGTAAGAGGAATGGGAGTGACTGTTAATGGTCATTGAGTATTTTTGCAAATGTCATAGAATTAGATAGTGGTGATTTTTGCACAAATTTGTGAATACATTAAAAACTATGCAATTATACACTTGAAATGGGTGAATTGCATGATAGGTAAATTATATCTCAATAAGGCTGTTATATCAAAAAACAAAACATTGCTGAGGATAAGTTAAGCCAGCCCTTGGGTAGAAGCAGCCCCTGGTCCTGCTCACTGAGGAGCATTTTTCTAGAATGTCCTTTAATGCTCCCACCAGACCAGCATTTACCCCCACTCCACAGATGAAGACATGTTTCCAGGTCACACATCCCTTCAGCTGTGGGCAGGCTTGAGAGCCTACGTTCTTTGCATCATTCTAAAGTGAAAAGACCTCACTAGTGTGAAACCAGGAAGAGACTGACCTCCTTCAAACTTCTATTTGTTCACTGTAAAATGGACTGGCCACCCTGGTCCTGGGGGACTTCCAGACACCAGGTCTGCCAGCTGCGGTTGGACAGAATGTGCACTGCACAAGGGTACACATCAAAGGGGGCAGGATTCCCAGCTTAGACCTGGTAGATATGAATATTAGTGGTGACAGCAATTGTAAAAAGGTGTCTTGTCTCACAAAAATCACTTTGTTAACAGCGGTTTTCTAACGTACAGATATCAAACGCTTTGAGCAAGAAGTGCTATTTTTATTTTTTTTTAATATTTTTAATTTATTTTTGAGAGTCAGAGATAGACAGCGTGAGTAGGGGAGGGTCAGAGAGAGAGACATACAGAATCCGAAGACAGGCTCCAGGCTCTGATCTAGCTGTCAGCACAGAGCCTGACGCAGGGCTCGAATCCATGAACTGTGAGATCATGACCTGAGCCAAAGCCTGATACTTAACTGACTGAGCCACCCAGGCACCCCAAGAAGTGCTATTTTTAAATTGAGGTGAAATCACATAACAAAATTCATTGTTTTAAAGTGAACAATTCAGAAAGATTTTGTGTATTCACAGTGTTGTGCAACCATACAGCTTGTATCCAGTTCAAAAATATTTTCATCACCCAAAAGAAAACTCCACATCCATTAAGCAGTGGCTCCCTACATCTCCCTCTCTCCAGCCCCTGACAACCACTAATCCCCTTTCTGTCTGCACATTTCATATGACTGGATTCATATAATGTGTGGCCTTTTGCATTTGGCTTCTTTTATGAAGCATGGTGGGGTTTTTTAATTTTTTTAAAAAAATATTTATTTATTTTAATGCCTATTTGCTTTTGAGAGAGAGAAAGAGCAAGCAGGGGACAGTAGAGAGAGAGGGAGACCCAGAACCTGAAGTAGGCTTCAGGCGCTGAGCTGTCAGCACAGCTAAACATTAATAAAATAATGTTTATTTTTGAGAGAGACAGAGAGAGAGAGAGAACACATGAGAGTGGTGAGTGGGGGAAAGGCAGAGAGAGGGAGACAGAGGATCTGAAGCAGACTCCATGCTGACAGTAGAGAGCTCTATGTGAGCCTCAAAATCACGGAGCCTTGAGATCATGACCTGAGCTGAAGCCGGACGTCTAACCAACTGAGCCACCCAGGTGCCCCTCATTCAGCACAGTGTTTTTTAAGGTTCAACCATGTTGTAGCTTGTATTAGTGGTTCACTCCTTTTTAAGGCTGTAAATATTCCATTGTATGGATATACCACATTCTTTTTTTTTTTTTTAAGTTTGTTTTTATTTTATTTTGAGAGAGAGAGAGAGTGAGCACAGGAGAGGCAGAGAGAGGGGGAAAGAGAGCATGTTCCTCATTGTCAGCACAGAACCCGATGTGGGGCTTGAACTCACGAACTATGAGATCATGACCTGAGATGAAACCAAGAATCGGATGCTTAACCAACTGAGCCACATTCTGTTTGCCCATTCATCTATTGGTGGACATTTGGCATTGCTCTGAACATGTGTGCACATGTACTTGTTTGAATCCTTGTTTTCAATTCCTAGGAAGGGGATTTCTGGATCACATGGCGATTCTATAGCTAACTCTTTAAGGAAGTTCGCGGGTACCTTTTTCTAATTAGCACAAAGGCACTGTGTGGGTACAATGCCTCTGCCCATGAGTGTTGCACAGGCTTCAGGGCTTCCAGCCATCAGCCCTCGCCAGCTGCCCAGCCTGGGGCTAGGGACTCTGTAGATATGACTTGCTTGCCCCTTCTCAGCCCAGAGAAAAGGGCTCAGAGAAGCACAGTGACCACTTAGTCACACAGCATAAGTGAGAGTCACGGACTTGAACCCAGCCTGCCCAAGTCCCAAATTGGTGTCCCAAACCACTGTGCCATCAGGTGGGATAGTCAGACGTGGTGGGTTTTGTTGTTGTTGTTGTTTTGTTTTTTTTCTGAGAGAGAGAGAGAGACAGCGTGAGCAGGGGAGGGTCAGAGAGAGTGGGAGACACAGAATCTGAAGCAGGCTTCAGGCTCTGAGCTAGCTGTCAGCACAGAGCCCGACACGGGGCTCGAATCCATGAACTGTGAGACCATGACCTGAGCCGAAGTTGGACGCTCAACCGACTGAGCCACTGAGGCGCCCCAGACGTGGTGTTTTAAAGACAGCAGGACTTTCTGCCTCAACACCTACCTAAGACCAACTTGAAACTCTGGGCCTTTTCTTGTTCCTTCCCTGTCCTGACTGTACCCTCATGCCCACCTGATCTGGGGGACCAGAGGCCAGAGGAGGACTCCCTTCAAGCAGGATGTGACCATGTGACCCCCATCTGTCATCTGTCATCCATCATCTGTCATCTGTCGGCCCCTGGGAGCTGCAGGCAATGGCAGAAAACTAGGGCGATCAATACAGCTGTTCTTTAGTCTGTTTGCTTGGGCTGTGCTAGACAGTGCCTGGCTGGGCACCTCCTCCAGGCTGCCAGCCCCGGGGCCAGAGTGGTGAACAGCGATCTCTGTGGGACTTCCTTGGCCAAGGATTACAGTAAGTGTGTGGGCCTTCCCTTCCAGGGCCCCCTCCGCTTCACCTGCCTTCTGTAGATTCAGTTATTGATGAGGCCCCTACAGCTAGGGAGTCCCAGGGGGGTATCCTGGTTGTCATTTCCAGCCTTTGCAGAGACAAGATGAGCTTGTTCCTGAAAGCATGGCCTGTGAGATGGTCCAGGCTGTGGCTTCCAGTGATCAGAGGCCCAGAGCACCCTCAGGCCAGGGGATGCCACCCACCTGTGAGGCACAAGGGAGCCCTGGGGCTGCTTTGCTTCCCAGACCACCCACCATGTGTCCCTGAGCAAGCAGAATGAAGGGCCTGTAGACAGCAGGCTGGGGTGCAGGCTCAGACAGGTGGCTGGCTGGTGGTCCTGAATGCTGGGGAGGCGTCTGGATGTGGGGGCGGAGGCCTGGAAGGATCTGGGCTGCCTGGAAAGAGGCATAGGTGGTGTGACAGCCACATTTCCCGTCTGCCGATCAACTTCCCTCATGGGAAGGCCTGACATATGGAAGGTGACGTTGAGAGCCCACAGCAGATGGCAGAGGAGCCCAGGAGCTGTTGGGAGGGGGTCTCATCTCAGGGCAGCCCCTGAAGTCCTGGGCTTCTTGGGCAATGGTGTCCCCAGGTCTCCCCACCCCACCCCAGTCTTCAGGAGCCCTTTCTCCCTCAGAAGAGGAGGGTCCTTTCTGAGCTGCATGCTGCTTCTTCTAAAAGCTCCCCCCACCCCATGCCTTCTCTCGGTCTCCATTCTGGGCCTCCTTGGTCACCATGTCCCCCGTGAAAGCTCTGAACTCCTTGTGAACCTGGTCCTTTCTCAGGTATGCTGATTCTCATCCATGTGAATGTATAAATGTAAGTGACCCTCTGTCCATCTCTGTGTTCCAGTTACCTAGATCTTAGGTAGCCTTAGGTCTCCCTGCTTAAGATGCCCTGGGTCTCTCTGGAGAGTGGGGCTCATTTGGGGCTGGCTCCTATCTTCCCTCTCAGCTGAAGTGAGAGTTGAATGGATGTCCAGCCTCCCCCTACCCACTCTAGGGGCCCAAAGCAGGGCCAGGGGAAGGAGAGGCCAGCAGGTGCCCAGGACACAAGATTAGGGAGGTTGGGAGCAAGTGCCCCACTCTGAGTTACTGGGGAGGCTCTGTCACATCACATGGCTACAGGGCTGGGGAAAGGCTGACCAAAACTGTGGAGGCTCAGGGAGCAGGGGGTGACAGAGGAAGGGACTGGTTAGCTCATTTTCTGGCTCTGCTAGGGATCCTGAGGAGGGCTGGGTGCAGCTGAGGATGTGTGAATAAACCCCTATTAGGGGTCACAACCCTGGGTGACAGGGCAGTGGGACCACCTGACTGGGGGACACACGTAAGGGACACAGCGTCCCAAAGCTGAGGCTGCTTGGGAAGGAAACAGGGCTGAGTGACAAGCTATGTCTGAACCACTTGCATATGGACCTGTTTCTGCCCCAGAAATTACAGCCAAATTTTGAGGTGTTTGAAAGGAATGTCTTTGTTGGCTTGTCAGGTGATTCTGACAGAGGAGACTCCGAATCTACCGGTGGGAAACTGAGCACACAGCGGACAGCATGGGGAAAGTTTAATAAAGGGCTACTTTATTAGTGGGTGGTTCTAGCTTACATACTGTGGTTGGTTCTAGCTCAGCAGCTAGCAACAGGACGCTGTCATTGTGCCCCACCCTGGGGCCGGAAGGGGTGAGGGGAGGGAGCTGTTGGAGAATGCCAGCCCACTCTGGCTGGGCTCCTCCGTCCTGGGACACTTTCTGTTGTGTGCCACAGCCATGGTCCTAATGTGGCCTGCCTGCCCCCCAAGACTGTGTCTAGTAGACCAAGCTGTGGCCCTATGCCACAGAGGGACCAGCAAGTCTTCTTTGGGAATCCTGAGTGTGCAAAGCACAGCTACAAGGATGGCCACTGAAGCACCTTCGGTAAGCTAAAACCTGGAGACAAACCCCTTAGGGGGCAGGGCACTTGGGCCTCTGGTCCATTCCCAGAAGGAAAACTGGCAGGTCCTAAAGGAACAAGTAGGTTCGGTGTGTGGAGAGGGCTCCTGCAGGTCAACAAGAATGCAGGCTGCCAGGCCGCATGTGTGGTGATAGGTCGTTCTGGTTAAACAAACAAGACCACAAACATGGTTGTGTTGCCTAGTAGTAGTCTGAAGGATTCCTACAGCTGTTAACAACCCTTACTTCCAGGGACAGGAGGGGAATTTCAGTCTGTATACAAAACTTTGTAGTGTCTTGTTTTGGTTTATCATAAACATGTTCATAATACCTTTGAGTGATTTATATAAAGAAGTATTTTATAGCTATAAAGAAAGCTAAAATGTGAAGGGAGAATGAACAGGAAAAGATGCCAGGGTTCTTCCCCAACCAGCATTGGGCAATCGCCGTCAGCCAATGAACATCACTGGGCACCTGCAGTGTGCCAGGCACTGTATGGGGTACTGTTTAGGGCACTGACCAGAACAGCTGTTTGCAAAATGCTCACCTGAGAAGCAGGTGGGAAATGCCCAGATTTGCCCACCTGCTTTTAGCATGGGGTGGGCGGGGATGAGCGGGCACCCACCCAGGGCCACGGAGTGTGGGGTGGGTGGGAGTACTTAATAGCGTCCACAGAAGAGCAACATGAGAGTATAGAGAGAGTGGGTGCTCTGAGCGGGAGCTGGGGAGGGGGTGCCTGGGTTGTTCCTGCCAGTTCTGGATGTGTAGGACAGGGTGGTGTAGGTGAGGAGCTCTCTAGACTCTGAAGGGCTTCTGACATCCTCCAAAGATGCATGAATGCCACCACAAAGGTCCTGAGGGGCACATACCCAGCATTTTCTTGTTCTTGAGGTCCTTCCTGTGCAAGCTGGAGGGAGAGAGGGGGTGGCAGGGCAACCAAGCAGTGTCTAGGTGACTATTGTGATAATAACAGCAGGACAGTGCCATGCAAACTGGATATAGCAGTAATTTACCGGGACAGCTGGGCAGTCTTCTTCCCGCAGCGCAGCCAGGGAAACCTATTGTCCAGGTGGGCCAGAGGGGCATGAATGGCCTGTTCTGTGCATTCTCACCCACTGGCCAATAGGACAGGATCCCAGGGATAAAGGGGGAGCCAAAGATGACCCCTTGGCCAACAAGGGCCTGAGAGACTGTCTTGTCTATTCTCCTCCAGAGGGATCCCACAAGTCTGTGGCAGAGGGACACTGGACAGTGAGGCCTGGGGCTCCGAGGCCCAGAGCTGCAAGTCCTGTTAATAACAGAAAAGTCCCAAGCAGGGATGACCGGTGGATTTTCCCTCATATGCTAACTTTGACAAGTCCTGCTTGTCTGGACCACTTAGTTGAGAAGGAGGATTCTGAGGCTAACCAAGGAAAGCTGGGAGAGTGTCTATATGGGCAGCTGATGTGTGCCGAGGGTGAGAGATGGTGGGGCAAAAGTGTGTCGTGTCTGCAGTCCTGAGACCTCTCAAGGCCAGGTGAATCTATAGGAGGGACTGGCCTTCCCGATGATCACCACAGTGTACCCACCAGCTGGGCAGTGAGGGGCTCTTGGGCAGCGGGTGCAGGCCTTTCCTGGCTCCTGACCTGCTAAAGAGAAGTGGCTGAGCTCTGGGGTTCAGCATGGTGGGTGGTCAGACACGGATGCCTTCCTATCACCCCTCCACAGTCACGGAAGGCACTGTCCACGCGTGTGCAGGGAGTAGAGGATTCTGATACAGGTCCCAGCTAACAGCAACCCAGGCTGGAGGATGTCTTGCTCTCCTGGGTCTCGGGTGGTCTCCCCTCCATTCCTGCAAGGTTGCGAAAAGTCATGTGGCATCAACTAAGCACCTGTAGCTGACACTGGGCAACTTCCCTCCCCTGCCGCTGTTACCCTCTGGTGACTCTGCTGGTCCCAGCTGAGCTTGACCTCCTGGGCCTCTCAATCAAGGCCATGGTGACCCAGCACAGGCCAAGAGACCTAAGATATATTCTAGGTGGTGGAATAGTGTGGGCAAAGACACAGATTAGAAGAGCCAAAGCCAGGACACATCTGTGCAGCCAGGACTGCCCAGCCTGGCTCATGAGGAAGCTGGCGGGAGGGCAAGGAGAGCCAGGGAGGGAGTCTGAGCTGGCAGGCAGGGTCAGGGATGCTGTGGGCCTGAGGTCAGAGTAATGCAAAAAGGATAGCCCAGAGAGGACAGCACAGGGGGACAAGTTAAGGGAATGGCCTCTTGGGACAGGAGGATGGTGGACATAGATTTTAGGCCTCAAGCCTGCTCCCCAGCCCCCACCCTGCTGTCTGTACGCACGGATGAGGTCTCCTTCGCCGACCTGGAGCCGCGCGCTGCTCCTCCTCTCCAAGTCCTGAAGAATCGATTGCTCGAATGCCAGGGCGGCTACGCGGCTGAAGAATGCCTTCACATTCTCCCCTGTGGGCCCAAGAGACACCCCTGACCCTGTGGCCTCTGCCCTCACCTGCAGATGAATTTGCAAGCTGGTGGGTGCGAGCCTACGGCCAGGGCCGCCCACCTGTAGGGCTGCCGGAGGAGACACAGTGCAAGGGATGGGCTGGCTGGCCCGGCCACCCACTCAGGGGGCTCTGGGCCCCCCTGCCCTGGCAGCCCCCGCAAATCTGAGGCTTGGTTTCCCAGCATCTACTCTTCCAATTATTCACCACTGAATATCTCCTATGGGCCAGGCACTGGGATGTATGGAGATTAGAAGGGTGTCTGCTCACCTGTCACTTTTGAGCACCTGTCCAGTGGGCAGCTGTGAAGATTAATATGCTGTCACCTCCCACTTGGAGCCTTTGTGCATCCTCCTCCAGGTGGAGAAGGCCACCCACCTAGGCACAGGGCTAGGTTCCAACTCCTGACATGCACACAGCCCTTGTGCAGCTAACAACCTATACAACTGTTCAGGGCGATCCTGCTTGGCCCATAGGGGAATTCTCAGGGAATGTTCTGTTACTCTGAGAGGGTGAGTTCTCATAGGATATGGTGGATGTGGTCAGGAAGGGGCAGAGGCAACTGAGCATGGCCACTGCCACATTCTTATCTGTGTTAGGCTGGAGGTTGTGCCTCCCCCTGTGGTGCCTACCCGCAGCACTCCCACCATTGTCTCCCCAAGGCCCTGGTCAGATGTTTACCTTGGCCCCTCACCCAGGGCAAGGACTACAAGACATAATCCCCGAGTCCCCAGAACCGCTGGGACCTTCTATGAGCCAGGCACTGCATGTTATTTCATTTCATCCCAGGCAACAACCTGTGTTTTTAAAGTGTGACCCTTGCTTTTCTGCATTTTCTAACTTTTCCTCAGTGAATACATATGGCTTTTGTAATTTAAAATATGTCTTTGCAGTAAAAACAAAATGAGATGGACAGCCTCACCCATTTCCCAGATGAGGACACTGAGGCTGAGAGATGTTAGGCATCTTGCCAGGGATACAGTAAGCAGTGACCCATGGGTGAAGGTGGCTCAGGGGCCGGGGACTCAGTGTGGCTGGGGGCCCAGTCAGTGTGGCTGGAGGACAGAGGCTGGAGGCTGGAGGATGGTACAGTGATTACAGGTGAGGGCTATATTCCAATCCCAGCCCTACCACTTCCTCCCTGTGACCCTGGATGTGACCCACAGGGATAAAATGGATCTGCCTCAAGAAGGGAGGGGGTTGCATTACAGAACACAAACTTAGGGCCAGGTGTCACTATTTCTGTTGTTCATAAGGGAGGGCTCCCAGTCTGCCTCTAGAGATGGGGACTCCTCGCAGGCAACGGAAGGTCCTGCATGGTCACCAGCACAGCTGGCTGTGACTCTAGCATCCCATAGAGACACAGAAGGAAACTGCATGCACTGTGGCAACTCACCTGTCTTAGCGGACACCGACCAGTACTCAGCCTTCATCTCGTTGGCCAGGCGCACAGCCTCTACTTCTGCCTGCTCACATGCAGCTCCTGACTGGGAGAAGCAGCCCTCCTGACCCAGTTTTCTGGACCCTCCCTGTGGGGAGGCGCTTCCCACTTGGCCTCCTCCCTCCCCATCTCACCCTGGGATGGGCAGCCTCAGTGCATGGGTGGGGGCACACATCCCCGGGAGCGAGACCCCAGTGATCCCTCTCAGACAAGACAGGCACAGGGAACTCAGGTGCCTCTAATTTTCAGCTCCTGGTCTTCAAATTCTCATCTCAGCATGTCAGTGCCACCCTCCATTCCCCAAGCTTGGGCTGAAAGTGGGCATATTTTCCCAAGCGCCATCCCAAGCCTCTAGCTCTGGTGTGCTCACCAGAAGGTCTTTCTTGGTTCCCACGAGGAACACGAAGCAGGAGCCTGGCTCATTCTCTCTGAGTGCATCTTCCAGCCACTGCCTGGAATGTACACAGGGGAAACAGGCTAAGGGATGGCATCCATCTACCTAGAGAGGTCTGAAGAAGACCAGGGAATGGGGAGTGCAGACCTGGGTCCACCCCGGAGCTGGGAGCATTGAGCCTCAAGTTGCAGGGAGGGTACCTAGACCCCAGCCAGTTGAGAAGGATGCTGGTCCTGCCCCCCAGCTGGGCCCCAGCTGGACTGAAGGGGGGTAGGGACGCAAAAGCACCTGTCAGAGGAGGTGAAGACCCTGCTCTGGCAGTGCCCTCACCTGTGTCACCTTGGGTAAGTCCTGCCCTTTCATCAACTAGAATGATCATCCCAGTCTCCCTCACAGGGTTGGGGAGAAGCTGGATATGAATGCCGCAAATGAAAATGAGGTGAAAGGACTTTGGTTCATTAACTGAACGGTTCCCAGCAGAAGCAGATGGCCTCCCAGAACTGGTCATGTTACCAGGTCTCTTGACTGATCTCTGCCCAAGACAGCAAATACTGCCCCTTCAGACAGGACTGGATATATATAATTTGTAGTACCCAGGGCAAAGTGAAAATGTGAGGCCGCTCCTCCTCCAATTTTTAAAGCTTTCAAGATGGTGACAGCAGAACATTAAAGCAAACACAGGCTCAGGGCTCCAGGGCGGCTCAATCAGTTAAATGTCTGACTTCAGCTCAGGTCATGCTCTCATGGTTTGTGAGTTCGAGCCCCACGTCAGACTTTCCATTGTCAGTGCCAGCACCAGCTGGGCCCCTCTCTCTGCTCCTCCCCTGTGCACGTGCGCTCGTTCTCTCTCAAAAATAAATAAACGTTAAAAAAAAAAAAAAAGAAGAAAAACAAAGGAAGGACCCAGTGAGTGCTGGCCCTGGTATGACTGGGCTGTTTGCATATCCTGAATGGGACCTGTTTCAGCAGATGGATGCAAATCTTAAGGGATAATATGGCAAACTGGACAATAAGTGGCCTATGGGCAGTCCGTTCTGACAAGTGAGCCTGGTCACATGCACCTACCACTGGGGGCCCAGCTCACGGGCGTTCCCAAATCCAAGGGGCCACAGAGTCCCAGGGGCCACAGAGTCCCAGACTTGCCTGGTGTGCTCCAGAGTCTGCACATCAGTGAGGTCAAAGGCTGTGATGATCACTGCACACACAGGGAGAAGCCAAGAGCGGGTCAGCAACAAGTGAGGCAAACATGGTGTGACCAGGAGGGGCTCCTCTCAGGCAGCTCCCTACTCCCCAAGAGAAACCCAGAGAGGAGACTGGTTCCTGCAGAACTTCTAGAGTAGTCCCCCAGGCAGTCGGCTCTGGTCCCCACTACGGAGGCTGGGAAGGAGACATCCCATGGCTGCCCCTTGGGACCTATCTACCCACCACCTTCTCGCACCCATATACAGAGGTGCAGCCCCAGGAGGTATCCAGGGAGGCAAGATGAGCTCATGGGGTCCTGTGTTCAAATATCCCCTCTGACAATTACAGCTAAGGGAGCTCAGATGAAGGTTTTAACTGCTGAGAGCCTCAGTTTCCCCATCTATGAAATGGTGAAAATGATATCTCAGGCTCTCAGGTTGCCATAAGGATTAAGCAAGAACAGCTATTTTACAAGCGCTTGGTCTAGGGCCTGGCGCAGGGCTTTTGACCAATGGCAGCTATGGCTATGAGGACAATTTGCAACAACCAGCCTTAGGAAAACAATTTCTGAGGAGCAGGGTGGGCAGAAAATTGGGAGATGCAGCCCTTGTCCCCTAGGTGCCTCTTATCAATGGCCACACCCTGGTCCCATATAGTCCAGGGTGCCCAGGACCCCATTGGTGTCCTGAGAGAAGCCCCATGTGGAGGACATTCCAGAATAGCTTGCTCTCCATTGGCCCTGGGGGTGTGAGTGGGGCTGGGCAGAACCTTCCTCTGTACCTTGGCTGAAGGCTACAGGAGCCCCCCACTCTCTGAGGCAGAAAAGAATGGAAATGAAGGAGGATACTGAGGACCTTGATGGTGGTGGCCCAGGGTGCAGTTCCCAGGGGTGTCCCAGTGCCTCACACTTCATCCTCAGGGCATGTCATCCCCCTGAGAAGACACGCCAGTGCTAGAACTCCAACCCTCGGCCAAAGTGCTCATGGTTTGTTTCCTGTTTTTGCTTTTCTCAAATATCAAATGGTAAATTTGGGATTTCTTTATACCAGTACTGAGTAGACATACTGTGCCTCAAAACTTGAGCCTGGTTTTGGAGACTATGAGTGGTTCTCATGTCTCCCATTGAAACCCCTTCTTCCTAGGAAGCTGGGGTTGGAGTGGGGACCTTATGCTGTTACCTGCTGTCTGGGAGTCCTGCCCAGTGCCCAGGCCACCCCCCTCTGCCCCCCATCTGCAGGTGCAGTCCTTCTGTGGCCTGCCCCACCTCCCCTCCAGCCTAGCCTCCCTGCACCTCCTCCAGGAGTCCAGCCTGCTCTTCTTTTCCTTTTCATGGGTCACTAGACATCCACCTCCCTTTCTGAGCATCCTTCTGAGCTGACACTGTGGCTGAGACTCACAGGGAGCAGCCACCGGCACAGGGTCCCTGCGACTGGATATGACTGCTGAGGCCAACCACAGGCTGGGCTGGCTGGAAGGCAGTTTCTTCATCCCGGAGGACTGGCCAGGGATTTTCTCAGTGGTTCTTGGAGAACAGATTTGGTGTCTGCGCAGAGGACCTGGACATCTTGCTATAAGCCCAGTGGGAGCCTCCGCTGTATGTGGTTGAAGATCCCACTATTGCCGTTACCCAGATGCTCACCCTGGGCACCCCGGTAGTAGGCAGATGCAATGCACTTGAACTTCTCCTGCCCTGCTGTGTCCCAGCTGTGTGGTGGCAGAGACAGAAAGGGAAACAGAGAGGTGGCAGATTAAGCAATTGCAGTGGTCTAGCCAGCAGGCTGGTGGGGCTGTAGGCAGCCAGATCTGAGGGCCTGTGCCAGTGACCCACCAGTAGTCCCCGCCCACCAATTCCTCATGATCTCTTCCGGTGCCCCATGGAAGAGTTCCCTGGTTGGATTCACCATGCCAATGGGGGAGGGGCATGGCCCTACTAGTTCCACTGCCTGGATAAATGGAGTTGTAGCTCAGTCCCTTTGAACCATACCATTAAAAAAGAGAGTATGTTCCCTGATATGCTTGCTCTGCAGATGTGGAAATCCACCTGCACGGAGGCCCTGTGAATGCAAATGGGGCTCCAGGCTGGGCTGCCAGCTATGGATCTGCCCTGGGTCATATGTGGCTGGGCCATGGCTTCAACATTCTGCACTGCAGCAGAGGGGATGCTCAAGTTTCTGAGTAGGGGGTGAGAGTATCTGACAGGGATGTGGTTTGCATCTCCTCGGTGACTCTGAGCTCTGGCTCTCTGGGGAGGCAGAGCCCTGGCTCTATGGAAAAGAATGCAACAATCGATTAATGATGTCTGCCATGATCACACTCCATGAGAAGAAGGGGACACCATGCTGAGATCTGGTTTAGAACCAGCCTGGTGGTCAATATGCAGGGCTAAACCTGGCTCTGGTTTAGAACCAGCCAGGTGGTCAATATGCAGGGCTGAGTCCGAAAATCCATCCCTTTTTAGGATGAATAGTTAGGGGCACCTAGGTGGCTCAGTTGGTTGAGTGTCTGACTTCAACTCGGGTCATCTCAAAGTTCATGGGTTTAAGCCCTACATCAGGCTGACAGCTCGGAGCCTGGAGCCTGCTTTGAATTCTGTGTGTGTCTCGCTCGCTGCCCTCCCCCACTCATGCTCTGTCTCATTGACTCTCAAAAATAAATAAATGTTAAAAAAAATTTTTTTAAATAACAGATCAGAATTTAACTCTTTTCAGCAAATGGAAAAGTAGACAAGCCATGAATAAGACCTCAACAGTCTGAAATGTTTTCAAGTGATTCAGTATGATGCAGAACATTTTGGCTCTATTCTTTCATTAATTCATTCATATTGTCTTTCATTTCTGAAGATAATTCTGGATGGGAAGCTAGAAGGGTAGCCTGGAGGTGGGGCAGTTGGATAGCTAGCAGTGGCGTCAATGTAGGACAATAAGAAGCCAAGCCAGGACAGTGTCTGGTCTAGTTAGATGTGGTCAGTGGCCATAACGGGGGCCCCCGCACAGGCCATTCTCTACACGGCTCTACCTAGACTGCCCCATCAGCTCTGTGCTCTTCAGCTCTCTTGGCTCCAGAGCCCCTTGGTCCCACAGCCCTGCATTTTCACAGTCTCTTCTGCTCTGATCTGGTCCTGTACTCTCCCTTGGGCAAGATTCAGCAATGCCATCTGCATCACTAGGATGGCACTGGGGCTGTCCTCAGGGAAGCAAACACTATCACGACAGAGTTAGGAGCTAAGGTCCATGAGAAGGTGAGCTCCATCTTGATGACCATGGATCCCCAGGCTAAGCCCAAGCATGGAATAGAGGATGGAGAAATGAAACCAGAGGAGCAGGTGTGAGCCCCAGGGAGAGAGAAAGGAGAGGGGGACCAGGACAGAGGGAGCAGGCAAGAGGGGATGTAGGGGCAGCTGGGCAAAGAGCATAGAATGGGCCATGCAGGAGAGCCTGGAAGGGGGAAGGAAGCCACAGAGCAGAGGGTAGGGCTGGTAACACAGACAGGCCTGCAGCATCCTCCAGATGCCAGAGGAGAGGGAAGGGAAGGTCCAGAGCTCTGGTGGAAAGTGTGAGCCTGGGAGAAAGACTCTGGGCTATTCTAAGGGAAACTAGATGGGAGACTGAAGCCAGTGGGTCACTGAGAGGCAGAAACATGGGGTCTGGCAGAGAAGCAGACAGACAGAGGGAGATAAACAGAGGGAGTAGAGTGATGGCAGAGGGGGAGGGGGGTACATCAGGCCCGAGGAAGGCATGTGGACTAGGTGGCCTCCACTAGAGCCCAGGACACAGGACCACTTTTGGCTCCATTTTACAGATGCTCAGAGGTCTGAGGTGACTGGGATCACCAGGGGCCAGGCAGGGTAGGGGCACGGACCCGGAGCCAGAACCTGAGGGGTAGGCATCAGGAAAGAATGAGGGTGGGTAGGCTCATCAGGCTGTGAGGCCTTTCCCAGGTCTGATCACCAATGTGAGACACCCATGGAGACTGAGGGGAGGATTCAGGCCTCAGGGAACTGGAGAGACTCAGTTTCACACAACCATTCCTGTTTGCCCAGACAGGTCCTCACTGAGTACCATAGGGCATGGTCAACAAGGAGCTCACCAAGGCTTTCCCTATGGGTCTCCTCCGCAAAGCCCACCCATGAGCCACATAGGAAATAGTGTGACCTGATGGCAACTTACATTTGGAGGCTGTAGGGAATCCCAGAAATCTCAAAGCGCTCAATTTCAAAGTCCACCCCAATGGTGGCCTTGTAGTCCCGGTCAAAAACATTCTTGCAAAACCTGTGGGAGTTGAGGAAGTCATCAGAGAGGCTGTGTGTGGAAGCTTCGCTCACGACAGCCAAAGTCTGCAAGCAATGAAAAGTCCACCCTATAGGGAATATAAGGAGATGATGGTCCCCAGAGATAGACTGTAGATGGATGGAGCTTCTGACAAGAACTTTGTAGGGGTAGAAGAGCAGGTCAGGAGACAAACTCTGAAGGTCAGGGCCACTGACGTGTGAGCCTATGGTCCCCAGGGATAGTGTCATGAATGTCAGGCTCCTGAGATGCTGCACCCTCCACCCAACCTGCCATTCCCTGATTCCTCGTACCTTCTTCGGAGATATAGTTCCCAGCAGCCATGCAGTTTTGACTATGACAAAGTTATCTGGGCCTCCCAGGCAAAGGTGTGAGAAGTGGTGCTGGGAGGTGTGGCTGGCGGGCGTACCTGTGGATGAGGCTGGTCTTGCCCACGTAGAGATCACCAACGACAACTACCTTGGAGAGTCTAAGCCTGTGAGGGACATGGGTGTGTTGCTCTCAAGCATGGCCACAGAACATCTTCACACATATGGGCCCTTCCTTCCCTGAGCTCCCCACACATGAACTACCCCTCAATCCTTGACAGGGGATAGGCCACCTGCTGAGACATTCTGGGATGTCTAGCCCCATCACTGGTACTCAAAGGGGAGAAGGAGGGCGTGTATTTGTTCTGGGGACTCTGCTGTCTCTGGGACCATGCCCTTATGCCACTGCGCCCAAGCCCTGTCATGAGAATAAGAATTGGGCACGATGAGAGGCTCAGTCTTGGACTGATGGGGTGGAAGGAGGAGTCCCAGGTGGGGCAATCTACAAGCTGGGGGTGCAGTAAGAAACTTGGAGCCCACTGGTGCAGTCATAGTGCCCATGTGCAGAGGATACAGGCATGGGGGTGGGGAGCCCCTGTATCCTCCTACCCACCTCTGGGGCTACATGGGCTCTTGCTCTTTGCAAGCAGGTACTCCCTGACCAGGACACCACTGCCACCAACTGTCTTGGAGGTATCTGCAAGGTCCAGGCAGGCCCCAAGAGGTGAGGAGTAGACAGGACTCGGGCTAGGACACAGCTCCAAACTGTGGCTTGAGGCAAACTGGCTCTGAAGTTCTTGGGCTCCCTGGGGACCCTGCTCACCGAGAACAGCGACCGCCTCACCCTGTGTGTGTCCCGCACTCTCTGTGGCAGAGTGCCTGAGACTTCTGGTGATACTTTAAGTTTCTGTAGCTCATGCCACAGGAGCTCAATGGGCAAACATCTGACCCGGCACCTCCTCTGCCTGCAGACAGTGAGAAGGCACTGTCTATGTCACCTGGTGACCTGGCACAGCTCCCCTGGTCATGTCTGAGAGTGCAGAGGCTGTGTCTTCTCTGCTTCCAGCTGGCTTCTAGTTCTGAAGGAGGGCAGCCCTGACTCCACTTCCCAGATGAAGAAGTAAAGGTACTGCCAAGGTATTATGGGGGTACCCACTGTACCTCAGTTTCTGTACCTCCTGGCGCTGTTGTGAAGGGTCAGAGAGGTCATCTGCACCAAGCACCTTGTATGGAACCAGTATGGTGGTCACTGCTCTCAGCCCACGACCAGGGCTGCTTTGGCCGTTCTGACCTGAGCCCAGCCTCACTTTGTGCCACCTTGGGAACCTCAGTGCTGGATGTCCACTGTCACCTCATGACACCTGTGAGCTCTACAGACTCCCTGAGCAGAGTGTGAGCTCCTCGAGAGGAGAGGCAGAAGCAGGCCCTGGTCCCTGTGTGTTAAGAGGAGTAACTGCTAACTCCCTATGCCAGCAGAGCTAGTACAGGAATGCAGTGGAGCCAGGTGGTGCCGAGGAGGGAACAGGACAGGCACAGCCCTTGCCCTCACAAGCTAGGTCTAGTGAAGAATCCAGATAGGCAAACTTGTAATTCTGTGAGGTAAGTCCTTGGGCCCCAGAAGCACACAGGAAGGGCACTGTGGCCAGCCCAGGCTGGGGAGCAAGGTGGTGGGGGACTCCCCTGACACTAGACTGTGAGCTGAAGGATAGGAAAGACATTCCAGACAGAGCAAGCAGACATACGTGGAGAAAAGTCATGTGTGATCTACTGAGAAAAGGGAAAGCCATTCTCTCTGGCAGAGGTGGGTCAAGCAAAGCCAGATCAAAATCCCCATCAGCTCTGGGCCTGTACTGGGCTGCATAGGTGTCGTCTCTGTGTTTCATTTGTTCATTCATACATTTATTTCTTCATTCCTTTCTGCTGCCTCCCCACACATCCTACGCCCTCAGGCTGCGGGTCACTTACCCAACAGTCCCCGTGTTCCTGCTCTGGCAGGTGCTGCTGACCTGCCCATGGAAGTGCTCCTTGAGCTGCAGGCAGGCATTAGGGGTGTACCACTGGAGAAAGACAGACAGACAGATGAGCACTGTATCTTGTGAAGCTATGGCTCCATCACCAAGCAGGGCAGTGAGGTGATGACTTGCTTACAAATTCTCTCCCTCCCAAGCCCTGAAGCTCCAGCTTCACCAGCTTTCTCTGATCCCTCTGTTACATCTGCCTTCGGATAGATGTGGCCCTGAGACTTCAGGGTCTTGTGAGTCCTGAGGAGCAACAGCAGAGGCCAGGCCAGACCAAAGGACCCAGGTGGTGACTCGGAGAGCTGTGTCTAGCCTGGGGAAGCCTGTGCCTTTGCTGTGGGCATGTGGCAGGTGTCTGTCATCTCTGAGCCTCTCATGGTGAGATGAGGGGCAGGCTATAAGGGCCCTTTTAGCTCCAAGATTCTTCCATACTTTCTATAGATCTCGGATGCCATTTGTTAAAAATATTCATATATGTGCATGGAAAATGTCCTGAAGGGCTCTTTTGGTCTTCTATATTTCTTGGAAGGCAGAACTGGGTAATGGTTTAAGAGCACGACCTCTCTTAAACAGGAAGAGGAGGACCTGTGTCCACTCTTAGCTGCTGTGTGATCCCGGGCAGCTGTCTAATGTCTCAGAACTTTAATTTCCCCATATGTTGAGACTTCAGAAGCCTGGAGGCATAGAATGAAATAATGTTGTAAAGCCATCAGCACAGACCCAGCCTGGCATATATTAAGTGCTCAGCAAAGGTTCACGGCTATTAAGATGTCATGACACATGTTGAGCGTACATTAGTTTTATAATTGGAAAAGATGATATTAAACAAGCTGAAGGTGACTATTATGTTTTGCTCTCAGATTAGCAGAGGCTAAGGATGGATCGTGGTAAGGACATGGGGAGTAGGGCATCACTGGAGGCTGTTGATGTTCTCTGCTATGATATGGCAGTAGTCCCCTGAGCCACCTGCTCTGTCCTTTGCAGCACTGTTTGGACACACAGCTCCCCTATAGCAAGGGCTCCACCTCCTCCCTTAGCCCTAGTGTTTCTTCTGACTTCCCAGGCATTGAAATGGGCTCTTCCTTGGCAAATCTGTCCCCACAGTTCCAGGTGGGACAGAGGAAGCAGGGACAGCAGGGAAGGAGCTTTACAAAAGGGCAAGTCACAATATCTCAGTAGGCCCATTTCCTCATCTGTAAAGTGGGGATACTCATAACAGCAGCTCTTCATATGGTCATTGGAGGACCAAATGGGTAATGCAGGTGAACGGCTTAGCTTTGCGGCCCACATTCTTGTGGAACAGTGTCAGCTATTTTAGGAGAAAGCTGGCTGCCTTTTCCTGTTGACTTCCATGTTGGCTTCAAAATAGGGGCCAGCCTGGTCACAGTGGTCATTAGAGGAATCCCACCATTTTGGATGCACTGAAGAAATGTAATAAGGAATACTGAGCAAGAAGCGTGGGCTGATTTTGGATACAGGGAAACTGAGGCACATAGTAACAGAAGGGCCTGCCCCACCTGACCAAGAATATCTCAGGTCTGAAATGTTGTGGGCCTGAGATACAGATGAACTGCCACACGGGGCGCCTGGGTGGTTCTGTCAGTTAAGTGTCCAACTTCGGCTCAGGTCATGATCTCAAGGTTCGTGGGTTCGAGCCCCGCGTCGGGCTCTGTGCTGACTGCCAGCTCAGAGCCTGGAGCCTGTTTCAGATTCTGTGTCTCCCTCTCTCTCTGACCCTCCCCTGCTCATGCTCTCTCTCTCAGAAATAAATAAAGCATTAAAAAAAAAAAGATGAATTGCCACAGATGGGAGCAGGGAGAATCTCACCCTCTGTGAAAACACGATGGATGCCCCAGGCTTTCTCTCAGGGTAGGGTAAGGTTGGAGCCCTAGAGCCAGACCCAGGTCAAGTCCTGGCTCTGCTACGCTCAGCTGTGTGATGCCAGGCAGCTCTCCCTACCTCTCTGAACCTTGTTGGTCTTCTCTGTAAATAGGGTCCTCTGTCCCTGAACTGTTTTGTGCCCATCACACGTCCCTTCTTTTTGGCTCATTAAACATCTGTGTCCATCATCCCTGGTTACTACCGCCAAGCTCTCTAGGGAAGCAATTTCCTGGGCCTCTGCTGAGATGGACAATTCTGGGGGAATTGTCCACAGGTGAGGTTTGAGACACCACAGCTTACTTTGTGGGTGTGTAGAGGAAGAAAAGGTGAGAAGATATGGCTGCGGACCCAAATTACCCTAAGTCCTACAGTCACCTCCTTCCTCCTTACCAGTTTGGGCACAGAACTCAAAACAGAGAGGTCACTCGACAGAGAGGATTTTTCCTTCCATGCCTGTCCCAAGTCAAATGGAAGCAAACACTGACAGCAGGATCTTATGTGTCCTTCCAGAGATATTTTTGGCATGTACAAACACAGACATTTGTTTTCTCCCCTCTCCTTTTCCCCACCCATGGAAATACTCTACACACTGCTCATTTCCTTGCATTTTACTTAATTGACTTTAGCCATTACTGCACATCAGCTCCTGAAGGGAAGCCTCATTCTTCCTCATGTCTGTTAGGAAGTAGCCTTTTGCTGTTGAAGCAGCCCCATCTGGAGGACATTTAAATTGTGTCTGACCTTCTGCTTTACAAACTGCTTCAATGCCTGGCCTTGAACGGGCTGGATCAGAAGGCAGGGGCAGTACAACGGTGGAAAATACTGTCTCACTGCCCCCTATAGGGGTTGTTCTGATTTGCATCCCCTGATGCAATTGATACTGGATTTTAATACACATGGCAGAGAGCTGTGCGTTTTCAACAGAAACTAAAAGCAGAATGGTAAAGAGGGACGCCCTGGATTTGGTTTCAGGAAACTAGAATACTCTTTTAATAACAGTAATAATAATAATGAGAACAGCAGTGACCACAACTCAGGTAAGGGAGCTCACATTTACCAACAGCTAGGCACCCAATGTGAGAGGAATTATCCTTATGTATCAGCAGCTGAGAGGTTGAATGACTTGCCCACAGTCACAGAGTTTAATGACAGAGTCAGGATTCACACCCAGGACTGTCTGACAGCAAAGTCTGCGCCTTTAACCTCTATGTCCCACTGTCTCCTGGTGTCACCCTTAAGTTGCTGGTCCACTTTGGGCAAATCAACACCAAATCTCCCTGCTTCTCTAGAAGTCTGTTAAGTTCCCAGGGTCTGTTAGTGAGGGACTGACCTCCTAGATTCTGGTGCTTTGTGTCCAGTGATGAATGTAGGTAGAGAAATGTGGATTTGGACATAAAGCACACAGAAGGGGTTGGCCTTATGACTCTCTACCTTAGGGAAGCTGGTGATGATGCGGTCTCGGCTCACAGGTGGCCCCAAAGGCATCAGGGAGGACCTCATCCTTCCAGAATGTCCTGTGGAGCCAACCAGGGGAGAGTTAGGGAGCTGCACAAAACCCCAAGGACTCAGCCTCAAGTTTATGTTTAACTTTCAGTAGCTTTAAACACTGATCCTGGCCTCCTTCTCTGTCAGGGACACTGGCCAAAGGTCATCTCTTTCCATCTGCAGGGAGTATGGTTGGGGTGGGGGTGGAGGGGACCAGGCTTTCCTGGTCCTGCCTGGGAGTCAGGAAGACCTTGGTCTCCTCTTGCCAGGTATCCAACCAGGAGCAGCCCCTCTCTGAACTTATCACTGGGGTGTGAGTGAGGCATTGGTCAAATGCTGAGCTGTGCATCACAGCCCAGGTGGAGGAAGTGGAATTGGGGCGGTGAGGGGGTGGTCCCTTGCTCCTAGTCTCTAAGGGATTAAGGCTCTGGGGGGGGGGGGGGGACTTAGGTTTCAGCCCGCAGGCGTTTTCCTGTACCACCTCACCATGCCTGGCCCCTTAGGCCTATTCAGCAGCCCTGCATCTTCTTCTGTCCTTCCCCTCTCTGCACAAGGGTGGCCTTGGCGGAAGCCTTAACCAGGCCTATCGTCCTCCTGGATCTGACCCGGCTCTCCTTCAGGACTAACGGGCCTGGCCCAGGGGCGGGGTGCTCAGGAAATGAGCAGGTTCCTGGGCTGCAGGCCGTGGCTTTCAGGTTACCGCGGTGGGAGGAGGGCAGGGACGCGGAGCCCTCCCAACTAGGGCCTCCGGGACAAGCTCATACGGGAGCGAACGAGGTTGGGACGAGAGTACGGCGGACTCACCCAAGGAGGTTGCAAAGGCTCCAGAAGCCTGGTGGCCGGCCTGGTCAAGCTGGGTCCGGGGCAGCGATCACCATGGCAACGAGCACCACGCGGGACCGGCTGGTGTCTGACGAATCCAGGGCGTTGGGGACGAAATCTGGGCGGGGCTCGCAGCGGAAAGAGTCCCACACGCTAATAGCGCAGTCGGTCACCGTAGCAACCGCAGCCTCTTGGGGAACAGCAGAACCCTCGAGGAACTGCCAGAGAGCCCGCGATCACCTTGGTAACAAGGGCCGGAACTGGTAGGCAGGTGGTGGGAGGAGGGCAGGGCGGGTCCAGGGGCGGGGCCGAGGGCCGAGGGCTGATCACGGAGAGACTCGCGCACCCGCCTCCAAGGGATAGGTGGTGGTGGCTCAAAGGAAAGGATAAGGATTATGTGAAGCATTTATTTATTTTTATAATATTAAATATTATTTTTATGGTTATCTAAATTTTTCCGTTTTTCTTAATATATTGGTATGAAGTATCCTCTTAGTCTCTTCCACTTCCAACTGGTATTGCCGATGTCCAAGCCATCATCTTCTCTCCCTGCAGCTGGTCGCCTTGCCTTCACCCTTGCCCCTGGCCTATTCCCAGTTCAGCAGCCCCAGGGATCCTCCTGTTAAAACAGATCAGATCATGGAAATCTTCCAATGCCTCCTCATCTTTCTCAGAGTAATAAAGTCTTTACAATGGCACAAGAGGTTTCACGTAATTTGCTCTGGCCTTATTTCCTCTCTCTGTATCTTCATCATCATCATCTTCTTCTTCTTCTTTTTAAATTTATTTTATTTTAGGTGTACCTGGGTGGCCCAGTCTGTTAAGCGTCTGACTTCAGGTTATGACCTCACGTTCATGGATTTGAGCCCCATATGGGGCTCTGTGCTGACAGCTCAGAGCGTGGAGCCTACTTGGGATTCTGTGTCTCCCTCTTTCTCTGCCCTTACCCTGCTCGTGCTTTGTCTCTCTCTGTCTCTCAAAAATAAATAAATGTTAAAATTTTTTTAAATAAAATGATTTTTTATTATTATTTTTTTTATTTTAGAGAGAGGAGAGCGCAGGGGAGAGAGAGGCAGAGAGAGAGAAAGAGAGAATTTTGAGCAGGCTCCAATCAGAGTCCAATGTGAAGCTTGATCCTATGACCCTGGGATCATGACATGAGCAGAAATCAAGAGTCAGGTGCTCAACCAGTTGAGCCACCCAGGGGCCCCTCCTCTCTGATTGTCACCTGCTTACTCCCCATCCCCCCATACCACACAGGCTCCACTGGCCTTCTTACTGTTCCTGCAACACACCAGGCACTGGGGTGTTTGCACACTGGCTGTTCCCTAGGTCTGGAAAGCTCTTTCTCCAGATATTCACATTGCTCCCCTCCTTCAGCTTCTTCAAGTTTGTTTGGATAACACCGCTAGATGAGACTTCTCCAAAGCAGCCTATTTACACAATTGCAGCATTCTCCCAACCCCTAATTCCGCTCTGTTTCTCCCAGGCACTTACTATTTTCTAACATATTATATAACTTATTGTTTATGTTGTCTATTTCCCCTCACTGGCAGCAGTGAGAGCAGAGGTGTTTGTGTTTATTTCATCCATGTATTGTATTGATTAAACAGAGCCTGGGGGCGCCTGGGTGGCTTAGTCGGTTAAGCGCCCGACTTTCGCTTAGGTCATGATCTCGCGATTCGTGGGTTCGAGCCCCGCGTTGGGCTCTGTGCTGACTGCCAGCTCGGAGCCTGGAGCCTGTTTCAGAGTCTGTGACTCCCTCTCTCTCTGACCCTCCCCTGCTCACGCTGTCTCTCTCTCTCTCTCTCTCCTAGAAATAAATAAAGCATTAAAAAAAATTAAAAAAATAAAAATAAACAGACCAGACATTTAGTGAACGTTAAGTGAGTGAATGAATATTAAATCAGAAAAAAAAAAGAAGGTGGAGAACATTGTTTGAATCATATTTACTTGTATAAGTTTAGCTTAGCTCTGGAAAGCTACCAGAGGTACAAGTGAAGACAACCTGTTGGCTGGGGGCTGAGGAAGGAGGGAGACATTTTACTTTCATACTTTCTAGATTTCCCTCTATGTGCCTATATTGCCTATTGAATAAATAACTCAAGTGAAAATAAACACTTTGGAACACAAAGAATAATAAGATCCCCCATCTCTGGCCCTACAAAGTCAGTCTTGATTATTTTGGTGTGCTTCCCTCCTTCAAGTCTTTCCCCCAGACACCTCCTCCTCTCTGCATTCAGGGCATAAAAACTCTTGCTGTAGCATTGGCATTTAATTGGAGTCCAGCCCCCTACAGTGGCTTACCATTTATTGACCTTAATCTGTGTAGTTCTGAATCTAATGATGCCTGAATATCATATGCCTGGCTTCTGGAGCTCATTTTATAATTAATTTCTGTAATTAATGGCTGTTTATAAGCTGACTTGAATCACTGAGCTCCTATATTCTAGTTTCTGTTTGAAGAGTGAAGCCTGTGGGCTAGATGGCCTCCAGAGGCACTTGTAAGACTGTGTAATCACAAAATGAGAGAGTAGTTAGCTTTGGAGAGGAGGATGGGGATAGGGAAGAGGATGCAGACATTGATAATGTTCTCATGGTGAATTCACAGACGATTATTATATTTTTGTTTCATAAATTAACATATATGTTACACATAATGTTATGTGTATCTTTAAAAACATAACGAAAAGGAGATTGAAAATAATAAAATACAAGGATAATTTAAAAAAAAAAAAGGACTGTGGGGGCACCTAGGTGGCTCAGTCAGTTGAGCGTCCAACTTTGGCTCAGGTCATGATCTCATAGTTCATGAGTTCAAGCCCCATGTGGGGCTCTGTGCTCACAGCTCAGAGCCTGGAATCCACTTCCGATTCTGTCTCTCTCACTCTTGTCTCTCTACTCCACCCCCACTCACACTGTCTCTCTCTCTCTCAAAACTGAATAAATGTTTTTTAAAAAAGTCTTTAAAAAAAAAAAAGACTCTATAACCAGATTCTGAGAGGCCTAGCTAGGGTTCCCAGCTTTGAGAATCAACTTGATTGAGCTCCCTGATTTCACAGATAAGGAACCTAAGGCTCACAAAATCAAAAGAATTTCCCCAGTGAGTTAGAACTAGAATTGGAACCCAGATTTCCTGAACTCCTAGTCCACTGCTCTCTACACCACCTCCCTAAAAAAGCTAAGAGGCTCTGGCTTAGAGAGATCTTTTATGACTAGGTCCTTGGAAATACAGTATTAGGGGGCAGATCTCCACATCACCATATGGGATCCTTGGGACAACAGATCTAGGTTAGTTATCTTCATTTCAAAGCTAAATGTGCTGGAGGCTAATGCTTGGTGCCTTTGTTAAGTTTCAGTGCTGAAGACTCAGGACTTATGTGAGTTGCTCTACCTCTTCCTATGCCTCATTTTACTCAGCTATAAAATGAACCTGACCTTCTACTTCAAGGGTTTGTGGTGAGGATCACACAAGATGGTGAAGGTGCTTTGTAGACTATAAATCTTGATTCAAGCCCATTAACCATTCATTTATTCTACATTTACTGAAAGCCTTCTAGTATATTCCTGGCACTGGAAAGACACATAAACAGGACTGACGTGGTCTCCACTCTGAGGGAAGTTGGAGTCTGCAGGACGAAACAGAGAAATAAATAGCGAATTAGAGGAGAAAGTTTGCCATTGGGAAAATTAAGCTGCAGGAACGTTTTCTAACCTGGAATTGGGGAGAGGATAGGCTTCATGGAGGAAGTGTACATCAAGTTGTGTCGTGAAGGACAGAGGTGGTCAGTGTTACAAGAAGCTCAGGCTGCAGGAAAGAGTTGACCATTTAGGAAATTAGAACCCAGCATAACTTAAGGAGGCCATGACCCTGGGCCTTAAGTGGCAGGCTAAGAGTTTGGAATCTGTCCTGAGACCAGTGGGGAGCCACAGGAGGGTTTTATGCAGGTGATGGCTGGGTCTGGCTTGCTTTCAAGAACAATTACTCCAACCAACAATGTGTTGTGTCCACTGCAGGAGCCGATCAGTGTCATTATCAGGTAGTCAGAAAGTAGATCAAGGAACATGGGCCAGGGCTAGATAGTCCCGGGATCAGGCCTGTGTGATATAAACGAAGGTACTGAACCTCTCTGAAGTTTCTGACTGTAAACTGGGAGTTATCACTTCACGAGTTTGCTCTGAGGATTAAAGGCATGCAATGTTCAATTCAGAGCGTACAATCATTTTTTCCCTTCCCTTCCTTTTTTTACTATGAACAAAGCTGAGCTGCCTTTGTTCCTCACAGTAACCTTGTAAAGTATCTTTGTCCCCACTCACAGCTCCTCCCAGCCGGGGATCCTGCGCCTGCGCGGCAGGCCCTGAGGACGCCACGGGGGTAGCTTGGCAACCTGGTCGCCTGGCAACGGCGTGCGCTTCCGGGACCACGCACTGAGGCAGGTGAGCCAGCGGATGCCAAAGGGAACAGGGGGTCCCCAGACCCATCCAGTCGGGTTCGCATTGGGCTCACGTCCTCTTATCCCAGGGCTCTCTCATCTGGTTGGACTCTCGAACCCAAGGTCCTTAGAGGAGACCAGGCCCCTGTCCCCAGCACCCACTCTTTCTTGTGAGGGGAGTCCAGAAATGGCCGCGTCCCTTCCAGGTAGGCCCCCTACCCTCTTTCCCTGGTCATTTGGTGCCCAGAATCAGAGTCTGGCTCACCTCTTTTACTGGAGTTGACCATTCCTACAGGGCTGGGACTGTCACTGCGACTAATTGAAGTAACCACCACCACTATAATAGTAACTGCAGAGGACGTGTCCAGAGCCTGGTGTGGCAGGCCCATGAGCAGCAGTTCATATGACAATTCTAGGAGGGAGTGAAGGAGGTGCTATTATCACCTCCCTTTTGCAGCTGTAGAAAGACACAGACAGAAGTAACTTGTCAAGGGCCACCCACAGCCCAAGTCTGGAGCCTGTTCTTAACTATAGTTGAACCCTTGAACTACCTAGTGGTTAGGAGTGCTAACACTACCCTTCCCTCACAGTCGAAAATCCACATATTACTTCTGAGTCACTCTTTAACTACTAGTATGCCCACTGTTGACCAGAAGCCTTACCTATAAAATAAACAACATGTATATTATATTTATTATATATTATATTTTTACAATAAAGGAAACTGAAGGAAAGAAAATGTTACTAAGAAAGACATAAAGGGGGGCGTCTGGGTGGCTCATTCAGTTAAGCATCTAACTCTTGATTTCTGCTCAGGTCATGATCTTATGGGTCATGAGATTGAGCCCCCATGTTGGGCTCCGCAGTGCGGAGCCTGCTTGGGATTCTCTCTCTGCCCCTCCCCCACTCTTTCTCATTCTCAAAATAAACATTTTTTAAAAAAGAAAAGCATAGGGGCACCTGGGTAGCTCAGTAGGTTAAGCATTCTACTCGATCTCAGCTCAGGTCATAATCTCACCTCACTCAGGTCGGTGAGTTCCAGCCCCATTTTGGGCTCCACACGAACAATGAGGAGTCTGCTTGGGATTCTCTGTCTCTCTCTCTCTCAGCCTCTCCTCCACTTGTGTGCACAGGTGTGTGCTCTCTCTCTTCCAAAATAAATAAACTAAAAAAAAAAAAACGAAGCATAAGGGAGAGAAAATACGTTAAGTATTTATGTAAAAAAGTATTTATGCAAAAGTATATTATGTAAAAAAAGTACCATATTGTAAAAAATCCACGTGTAAATAGACCCATGCAGTTTAAACCTGTGTTGTTCAAGGGTCAGCTGTACTGAGCCATACTGCCTATAGTCGCTCAAAGTGTGTATGTTTGTAATTAATAGAAATAAATCACACTTTATCCTCAATTCCTTTTTTGTGGTTGTGTCAGGAGCATCTGGATATGGGTCCCTAATGGACAAATGAGGTAGACCTGGATTTGAACATTGGCTCCTGGCCTTATCAGTTCCACCACCTGAAGCAAACTTCTACCCTTAAGCCTCAACTACTTCCTTTGTAAATTTGGGATAACACAAGTCCCCTCCTTCTGGAGTAGTTGAATTAGATACTAGGCATTGCTGGCATAAGATAAGTACTACATATGGTGACCATATTAGTGTTTGCTTTTTTCGTTTTGTGTCTTTTGTGCCTTTACATTCCCCAGCCTGTGAAGTACTAGTGGTTTCCTCTGTCATTACTCTCGGGAGAACTCTGGAGTTTGCAATTTGGGCTGCTATTTACCTTTACTGTGATCTTGAGAAGATTCTTTCATTGTTCTCAGCCTCAGTTTGCTCATCTGTAAAATGAAAGTAAAAGTATCCACCTGGCTACCCTTACAGTTTTGAGGATCGAATGAGAAGTAGCTTCTAAATCACAGTAGTAATAACAACAACTTTTTGGATTCTCTTCATCAGTGGTTTCTGCATAGCTCTGTTTTGAAAGCTAGAAGGTTGCCCTCGCAGGCGTGGAAAGATGGCTCATGCCCGGATCTCCATGTACTTGCCACCTGACATCAACCCCACCCAGGCTGCCATTGCCTATGGCTGTCGGGCCCTACCCAAGCTGAACAAGGAGCTGCAGTCAGAGGACCTGCTGACGAGGCAGAAAGCTCTCATGGCTTTGTGTGACCTTATGCATGACCCTGAGCATGTCTACGTGGCCATTGACATAGGTGAGAATGTCACAGCCTGGGTAACCATAACTAGGGTCTGGATGGACAGACAGTGGCTCGAGGCAGGAGGGACTGAGGTGACCTGGCCCCTTCACTGCATCCCTCCTGGCTGGTCAGTCAGTACTTGCCCAGACACCACCAGTCTGTACCACCCAGAACCACAAATCAGCTCCCTCTGCTATGGCTCAACCAGGTGGCCACAAATCCACCAAACAGCTCTGCTTATGTATCTCATTCACAAAGCTGTCACAAAAGATAGACACACCTTATTAAAACCACATGTATATCTGGGAGCTATATGTCCCTTGTGTCCCACTTTTCTAATTATCAAAATAAGACTTGAGGTGACTTTCATGGCATGGTCACACCTTTCCCAGACCAGGCACATGATGGATGAACTGATTCTTTTTTTTTTTTTTTTTTTTTACAAATAGTTTATTGTCAAGTTGGTTTCCATATAACACCCAGTGCTGGATGAACTGATTCTTCTCCCTCCAGCCCTAGTGGAAGGGCTAGTTAATTCCAGCTTTGGCTGGGGTTCCTAGAACCAGGAGCTAGGACATTGGGTGGAGCTTCAACAATAAGGGCTGCTATTTAATAAGCCTGACCCTGGGCCAGTAACACCCCAGTGCAGTGCCTGTGTTATCTTAATCCTAGTAGCACCTGCTTCAGGAGGGAAGCTCAGAAAACCAACAGATGAAAATCAGAGGCTCAGAGGAAGGAAATGAGGTTAGGGTTGCCAGATAAATAAATAAAGCAGGATTTTTATTTGCTCAACCTGGCATCCCTAGGTGTAGCCCATTCACAGGTAGGACTGCTTTAGGACAGGGATGAGAATTTGGCCCCTCAGTCTGTCTAAAGGCAAAGGCCATTTTCTTAATTCTGCAGTGGGCTGTGAGAGGAGGCATTGGTCGGAAGTGTGCAGGGCATTAGATAAAATGGTCCCCTGATTTGAGCCTTTCTAGCACAAAGAGACCCCTTTGGTGACTCTGAATATCTTGTAACTGATACAAGTTACTGTATATCTTATACACTCTGTATATCTTATATACTCTGAAATATCTTGTAAGTGATTCCCTGAGGCCCCAAAGCAGTGGAGCCTCTGGTTGTCTCTTGCTGCCCAACATTGGCTTACCTGTTGACTTCTAGGTTCATTGATTTCTGAGAATGGTAAATGTTCAAAGGTTTTTGTGCCTTGCAGGCTGCCTGGAGAGCCTGAAAGCTTTGCTGAAGGATAACAATGACATGGTGCGGATAAAGACCACTGAGGTGCTCTATATCATGGCAACCCATAACGTGGGCAGGTGGGCAGCTGTCTCTGGAAACCTCTGTCATGCTTTGGAGCCACACTGCATGCCCTTAGATGACTTTGAGCACTCTGAATTGTTGTCTATCAGTTTATGTGTGTATCAGGGGAGGATGGGGGTGCTTTCCCGTATCAGCTCAGCTCACCCTCTAGACCTGGGATCACTAGGTTTACCTGGTATTGAAAACAGAAACCAGGGGCCCCTGGGTGGCTCAGTCAGTTAAGCATCTGACTCTTAATTTCGGCTCAGGTCATGATCTCATGGTTGTGAGATTTACCCCCACATCAGGCTCTGGCTGGACATGGAGCCTGCATAAGATTCTCTTTCCCTCTGCCCCTCCCCTTCCCTCTCTTTCTCTTTCAAAAAGGAAGGAAGGAAGGAAGGAAGGAAGGAAGGAAGGAAGGAAGGAAGGAAGGAAGGAAAAAGGAAAAGAAAGAAAACAGAACCGAGAATCACAAACAGCCCTCCAGTCCTTCCCAGCAACTGATGTCCAGTGTGCACATGCCCAGAGAGAAGGAATAGAAGGGCAGGTTGCTCAGTGTTTCCAGGCTTCTTTGATGTAAATGACAGAGGCCTCTTTACAGAAGCTTGAGATCCTTTCAGGGATGTCAGGGGAACCTCACAAAACTCAATGTTGCTCAGTCCTGGCTCTCCCCAAGCTCTCTCTGCCTCACTATCCTCATCTGCACCTGCCTGTCAGAGCAGGGAGTCAAATGAGGTAGTGCACGTCAAATGTTCAGCCCAGGAACATCTGCTTCACATTGACTTGGGTGGCCACCATGTGCTCCTGTCTTTGGGGACTGCTGCGTCCTTCTTCCTGCAGATAGTCTCCATGAACTCACATACCCACTTACTCAGGGCCATCTCCAGATGGTGGCCTCAGTCTCTCAGTCCCCCTGACCTCTGGGTTCTAATATCAGGTCCCCAAAGCGGGATGTGATTAGCATCCTCCATGTGCGGCCCTGGCCCGACAGGTCACTGTGAACAAACAGGGTGCATATGGGGACGTGGTGCCACAGTGAGAGTCCCAATTCATACGCTTTGCACTGAGAAGGGTAGACACAGGACATGGGGGTCTTGGGGGCATGGGGGACACAGGAGACTATGTAGGGGACAGGAGCCCTGGTATCTGGGGACTTCAAACTTTCCTGCTATGACCTTGGTCGAGTCTCGCTATGCTTATCTGCACACTGGTTGGCATTTCCTGTCATCTCTTGCTTAAATCACACCCGTAACATCATTTTAATTTACAGCTTTGGTTTCTTTAAGATAGAGTGGAGAACTCAGACATTAATGGAGTAATCTGCGTGTAAAAACCTTCTTTTACGATCTTTTACGATCGGCTCACTCTTTTTTTTTTTTTTTGAGACTCACTTTTGAGTCTTCCTGAATCAATCAACTTTGTTTTCATAAGGAATTAAAAAAAAAAAACCCATAAAACTTTTCTCACATCTAATTGGCTTACCTAATAGCTAATTAACTTATATAATTATAACAACAAGCATAACAGGCATACATAGGTTTGGAGGCAAGCATCTGGCTGTTGGCAAGGTCACAATTCAGCTGGGAGAAGAAGCAGGCACTTTGAGGGGCGGGGCTTGCGGAGCCTTGAGCATGGGGGGTGGTGTGCCCTGCTGGATGGAGCCCTGATCAGGGTGGGTCAGTTGTGAGGCTCTGCTGTCTCATCATTTTACAGATTCACAAGAGTGAAAGGAAGGATGAAGGGGCACAAAGAGGGGTTGGAGTCTTAGCTAAGGAAGGGGCAGAGCTACGTGATTCCAGCGTGTGGTTCTTTCCACCCTCACCCAAGCCACTCTGCTCTCCTGGCCTCTAGGGATTCTGTAACATATTGTCCACCTCTGGACTTTTTCTTCTCTCAGGAAACCAGAGGGATGTGGTCTACACCGACCAGCACAGGCTCAGGCTCCAGGCAGGGTTGTGGGTGGGCAACTTCCTCTTGGTTCTTACTGGATCCTCTCTGGGCATGGTCTTAATTATGTCTAAACCTGACTTCTCTTCCCCAGAGAGGGCTTTTTAAAGCATGATGTCATCCTTGCCTTGTCCTACCTGCTGAACGACCCTCAGTCAGCTTGTCGGGAAAACCTGCACCTGGCTTTCAAGCATGTGGCCCAGCTTCCTTCAGGTAGGCACTCAGTGGGCATTCAGGCGGCCCCTTGGTCTCCACTCCAGGTCACTCATGTGCCCTGCTGCAGATCATGGTCTAAAGCACGTTTTTATAAAAAGTTATGCTTTTATTAAGGTATACCATACATATCAAAAAGTCACAAATCATACATGAAGGCTTTATTAAATTGTAGTAAGAGGACATGCCATCAAATCGCTACCCAGATTAAGAAATGGAGTTACTACCCCTCATCCCAAAGGTGAACAGTATCTTCTGTTCATAAGACCATAGATTAGTTTATGCCTTTTATTAAACTTTACGTCAGTACAAACATATAGACTGAAATATCTTGTTTCTGGCTTTCTTTTTCTTCAACGTTTACCACTGAGATCCACGTATGGTTTTTGCTGATTTGCACTGGAGTGTGGTATTCATGTTATATGAGTATACAATTCTCCGGTTTATTTATCCGCTCTGTTGCCAACAGACATTTGAACCGTTTCGAGTGTATGAATACCCAGAATAGTGTCTATAAACATTGTCATGTCTTTGGATGGATGCATAGATGAGTTTCTTTTGAGACATACCTAGGAGGGGAATTGCTAGGGATAAGTTTATGTTCAGCTTTAGAAGATACTACCAATGGGTTTCTAAAATAGTTATATCAATTTACACTCCCACCAGCAGTGTCTTAGAGTTCCACATGCTCTCTATCCTCACCCACACTTGATCTTTCCCGGCTCTTTATTTTAGCTATTTTGGTGGGTGGGTATGTGGCAGTATCTCATTTTGGTTTTAATTTGTGTTTCCCTGATGATTATAGCCCTGTAAATGTCCTCCTTTGTGAAGTGCTATAGCATGTTTAAGGATTAAAGAAGGACTGCCTTAAAGGCCACTCTGCCCCTAGGCTCAATTTCCCCTTCAGCTGACTACTCCTGCTAATTACATGCAGAGTCCAGGGTGAGGCCACCCACCCGCTGCAGCTCATGGGTTGAGATCTTGTGTCAGAATGACATTGCCTTGTCACATCGTGCAATGAACATTTTTAAGTGGAGGGCTTATTCCAAGAGGCATGATATCAAGGTCTTAAAGGGGGTGCCTTAAGTTAAAGGTGGGCAAAAAGGCATTGCAGCCCAAGAGTGACACAGCCCTAGGTTCTCTCTGCCCTTCCCCTGGTTCCCTGCATGCCCCTGGATGAGTTACTTCCTCTTTTTTAAGGTGAGGCTGATACTACTTGCCTTGAAAACTTGAAGTGAGGGCAAGTGAGAAGATGCTCATCAAGCATGTAGTGTATCACCCTGCATGAAATATACCATAAACATCAAATCGACATGTGAGCGCTCTCTGAGTTGAGATCCCAGGGAGAGATAACTATGGGATCAGGTGAAGAGAGGTGGACCAAATAGAGAGAGCCCTTGGGGACCTGGGATTGCTGCTCATCTGGGAGGCATGCCTTTTGCCAGTTGGGCTGGGCCAGATGACAGAAGCTTCTGATAGTGTGTGTGTGTGTGTGTGTGTGTGTGTGTGTGTGTGTGTGTGTGTGTGTTTAAAGACCTGCTTATCCCTGGCCCTAGCACAAGCCAACAGAATCTGTTTCTGGGAATGCGCATACATGTCTTCTCAAATGCACCTTGGCTGATTCTCCCTTGAGGCCATGGTTGAGGGCCACTGGAATACTGGGGTGTCTATGAAGTTCCTGTGCTCAGGGCTGAACTAAGTAAATGCCCTGTGCTCACCATGGAGGAACTCTCCTTGAGGTGTGGAGCTCCCAGCCAGCTCTCTTTTTATTTTATTTTATTTTATTTTTTACAAATAGTTTATTGTCAAATTAGTTTCCACATAACACCCAGTGCTCATCCCCACAAGTGCCCTCCTCCATGCCCCTCCTCCCCCCCCCCCTCTCCACCTCCCATCAGCCCTCAGTTTGTTCACAGCATTCAAGAGTCTCTCATGGTTTGCCTCTCTCCCTTTCCCCCACCATTTCCCCCCTTCTTCTCCCCCTTGTTCCTCAGTTAAGTTCCTCCTAATCCTCCTATACGTGCAAACATGATATTTGTCCTTCTCTGCCTGACTTATTTCGCTCAGCACAACACCCTCAAGGTCCATCCATATTGCTACACATGGCCAGATTTCATTGTTTCTCATTGCCATGTAGTATTCCATGGTATAGATAAACCACATCTTCTTGAACCATTCATCTGTTGATGGACACTTAGGATCTTTCCATGTTTTAGCTATTGTGGAGAGTGCTGCTATGAACATTGGGGTACATGTGCTCCTATGCATCAGCATTTCTGTATCCCTTGGGTAAATTCCTAGCAGTGCTATTGCTGGGTCATAGGGGAGTTCTATTGTTAGTTTCCTGAGGAACCTCCACACTGTTTTCCAGAGGGTCAGCCAGCTCTCTTAAATGAATGTGACCTGTTTAAGCCTTCAGAGAAATACAGAGACACTGATAAGAAATTTCGAGTACCATCACAGCTTTATTAAGTCTTAACATACTGCCATATTTCATATTTGCTTGAGATTTTTGTTTTAAAAAAAGTAATGGCAGTCCAAGCACCCTGTGAGCCCCCAACCTCTCCACCAAGCACGCTTTCTCCTGCCCTCCCTGGAGCCACCAATAATTTCTGACTATATCCCTAACGCATGGCTTTATATTTTACCATGGATGTAGTTATTTGGAGATCTTGACTTGCATGTTTTATTTATTTTTTAAAATTTTTAATGTTTTTATTTATTTCTGAGAGAGAGAGAGACAGCGTGAGCAGGGGAGGGTCAGAGAGAGAGGGAGACACAGAATCCAAAAACAGGCTCCAGGCTCTGAGCTAGCTGTCAGCACAGAGCCTGATGCAGGGCTTGAACCCACAAACCGTGAGATCATGACCTGAGCTGAAGTTGGACACTTAGCCAACTGAGCCACCCAGGCACCCCTTGACTTATATGCTTTAAAACTCTGTGTAAATGGATCTTACTGAATATATCCCCTTGCTACTTAAAGAACCTAATGTTACAATTTCAAGATTTATCCATGTTGTGTCATGGGCTCTGTTTTCCTCTTTTATCTATGGTGTGCCCTTCTGGTGTTTGAACGTATGCTTACTCCTGCTTGGCTAATGGGACGTGCTGGTTGTTTCTGATCCTGAGCATTCCCGCTCAGATTTTCCTGGAGTCCCTCCAAAGCCTCTGCTAGGGAGATCATCCTTGTGGTGGGCAGAGAATGAATGGCCTTCAGCTTGGCCAGACACTGCAATTGCTTCCCAGCTTACCCTCCTCCAGCCAGGAGAGAGTCTGGTGCCCATCCTCACCAGCAATCTGATGGTGTGCTGTGCTGTTTCACTGTATGTGGCTTTGCTGTCCCCTGTGACTGAGAGAGGGGGCATCTTTCCTCTGCCTGGCGCCGCTTGTGTCTCCTCTCCTGCCCAGTGCCTCCCTGGAGCCTGAGCACATTCTGTTGAGTTGTTTTTCCATTTCTTATTGATTTGAAGGAGTGTTTCATATATCCTAGTTTCCAATCCTTTGTTGGCTACGTACACTGAAAATACCATTTCCTGGGTTTTTTGCATGACTTTTCACTGTTTATTTGCTAATTCATTGGCCCAGCAGTTTTGTGTGTGTGTGCGCATGTGTATGCACACACATATATGTCTGCATGTGTGTGTATGTGTTTGTGTTTGGTACTGCTTAAGAGCTCATGAAGATATTCTGCCCTATTTTGTCCTAAAAGTGTAAGAGTTTTCCTTTTTTACATTTAGCTGGTGAAGGTACCTGAACTGGATTTTTGTTTGTTTCTAGGTCTTCTTGTCTAGCCCTTGCCAGTCCTACACTGTCTTGATCACGAAAGTTCTATGGCGATCTGTGTTCTGGTGGGAAGGGCCCTACCTCTATCTCCTTCCTGCAAAGTTGTTCTGGAATCCACAGCCACTGGGCCCACCATGAGGAGTAGGGGTTGTGTGGTTCTGACAAGCCTCACTGGGGGCCCCAGTGGTGAACCTCGGCCTTCTGTCACAGGATCTCTTGGCTGCTGCTCATGGTCTGTGGCATGTCTAGAAGGCAGGCCTGGGACACTCTGGTGAGGGATGTGCAGCAGTGCGGTGTGGGGATAGCTGGAGGAAGAGGGAGACATACAGTGTGCCAGACACCGCAAGAGGTCTGCCTGGGGGAACTCTGAACACAGTGGCTTCTGGGTGGCTTCTGGCTGTGTCCTAGGTAGTATCCTCACTGGGCCTCCAGGTGGGGTGAATGCATCCACTTCAGTGATCGCACTCTCAATCAGGGTGTGGCCTTGGGCAGTAGCATAGCCTGTCAAAGCCTCAGCTTCGTCACTGAGCATGTGAATATGTGTGCCTGTGTGGTTTGCTGGGGTAGTTAGGACTCAGCCAGCTCTCCTCTTGGTGGTCATTAGTGTGGGTTTCCTATCCACTGCCACACCAGAGGGCACCCTCTGCACCTGGCTGAATGCCTGGCACTCAACAAATATTGGTGTTTAGGTTTTATGCTGTATTTTGAAGGATCATTTGTTAGTTATTTGCTGCAATTCATTTCCTCCCTTCCTTCATTAATTCAATAGTTATGTGTTGGGCCCTTGCTCTGTTCCAGTCACTGTGTCTCAGTTGCTTCGTCTGTAGTGTTGGGTATCTGTGGGAGAAAGTAGGTCTTCCCTGAGTCCTTGGTGCCTGGCAAGATCTGGCCTAGTGTGTAGTTTCCCAGAGTAACCAGCAGGGGGTAACACAGGATCAATGACTGCCTGATAGAGCCTGGCTCTCATCTCAGGCCCCAGGGTGGTACAAGTCAGGCAGGGAGAAACCAGATTGGAGAAGCAAATACCATACAGAAGCCTCCAGGCCATGTTCCCTGTCAGCTGGGCCCTAAATGACCACTGGGGATTCTGGGAGAAGCTCTATTCCCTTGTTTCTGCTAACCACACACAGAAACAGGTCTCATTTTGTGGCTAGACATTCTGTAGGAGAGAACTCTCATGTCGAAATTGAGAGTTCTTTTGTAACAAGATTTTGGGATGAACCTGAACAGCACCAGGGCCCCGGTAGTGTCTCCCAACCAGCCCCGCTGGCCAAGGCCCAGGCCCCTTGAGCCCTCTGACAGTATCCTGGAACCAGAGTGACTGGGTGCACCTGTGAGACTGGACTGGACTCTGAGCTGCTAGCCCAGCTGTGGCACCAGCATGGTGCAGGACATCTTGTTACACAAAGAGGGTCAAGTCCTTCTGGTGCATGCACTGGGCAGTACCAGCTGGCTCCTGGTCTTGGACCTACTCAGCACTGAAACCCCTTGCCCAGCTTATCTCTTAGTGAGACGAGCCCCCAAGGTGCCATCCAGCCTTGGTGGGGCCCCCGTGTCCTCATGGTGTACTGCACCCCCTCCCCAGTACTTGCCCCTGAGCCAGTAGACCTGCGCCCTATGCCTATTTGTCCCAGATGGCCAGGGGCTTGTGTGGGCTCCAGGGAAGGTAGATGGAGCACTGCCCCTGATAACCCAGGCCTGGTCGGGTCACTTGTTACACTGTGTGACACCAGGAAGTCATTCCCCCTCCAGGTCTCTGCTTTCTCCTCTATAAAATCGAATCAGTAATCTCGACTTCCTGAGAGTAGAGGAGGCTGGAATTAGACGTGTGTACCAGGCTCAGCCCAGGGCCATATGGTGTGTCGTCACTGAAGGGAGCTGAGGTTATTGTCACTGACCCGTCTCATCATCTTTGATGACCAAGAGAACTACAGGTGAGGATGGCAGTGTGCCCTATAAGAGGGAGTCTTTGGCCACACGGTGGGACCTGGCTTGTGGTTAGTCACCTGCAGAAGGCAGGACTGGGCCAAGCCTTCCTGCACAGGATAGAGATTCTTCCTGTCGGTGCTGGCCTCCTCTCACTGGTCCCTCTGCTGCTGGCCCTAGAGCTCATTTCCCTCTGGCTGATGCCACCATTGGTGGGCCTTTTCTGGGCCTTTGGCTTAGCATGTGCCTTCTCCATACTGGGCACTGTTTGGGCACAGTAGAAGGAGGTAGGTCAAATTGTGCCAGGTCCCCAGGTCACCTTGCCCTGGAGTGAGCACTATGCAATGGAGTGTGGGAAGGAGGGGATGTGCAACACTCAGCAGGCTGGGCTCTGAGGGATAGACAGTCTTGGACTTCAAGGTTGGGGAAAGTACATCAGCATGATTAGCGGAGCAAGAGGTGGATGTAGCAGGCCCATGAGAGGAAGAACCAGCACAGACAGGTGGTGACTAGACTTATCATGGGGATCATTTCATAACATATATAAATATACTGAATCATTGGAGCACTGGCATGGCTCAGTTGGTTGAGCATCAGACTTTAGCTCAGGTCATGATCTCGTGGTTCATGAGTTCGAGCCCCACATGGGGCTTTCTGCTGTCAGCGCAGAGCGCGCTTCAGAACCTCTGTGCCTCTCTCTCTCTGCACCTCCCCTGTTCCCACTCCCTCAAAAATAAACATTAAAAAAACCCCTCAATCCCTATGATGTATACTTGAAACTAATAGGATTATATGTCAATTATACTTCAATAAAAACAGTCAACACACGAAATGAAAAAAGAAATTCACTGAATACATGGTCTCCAAAATGTTGTGAAAGAGAAGAATATAGAACACATACTAATCAGAGTTGTCGATGAAAGGAGGCAAGGAGAGTCAGTCATGTAAGTTAAAAAAAAAAAAAAAAAAAAAGAAAAGCAATGCAGATAGATTGCAGTGGAGGGCAGGACCCTGAAGAGTCTGCCGACTGGACTCTGGGAAGTGGGAGGTCTGTCTCAGGGAAGCCACCTCCCATCCCTGAGCACATCAAAAGAGAAGGCAGAATCCTCCTGTTTTCCTTCTATCTGTGTATATTTAGGTGAAGGATGCTCATGGTGAAATTACTGCGCTTTTCACAGTTGGCATTAAAAGTGTAAAATAAGTCTCAAAGATTTTAAGTCACATGCTATTTCTTCTTATACAAAAGTCCCCTTGGGTTTTTGCTGTTTGGTGATGTGGGAAGGTGTGAAGGGAATCCCCAAGAGGGCTCAGGGTGGGGGAGGGAGACAGCCCAATCTGTATGTGTCTGTACGCTGTGTATCTGTGTGTGTGCATGCATGTGCGTCTCCACCTGCTGGTCCTCATTTAGGGTTTTGTGTGGGTCCTGGGTTGGAGGAGGAGGTGCAGGAGTCTCTGGGCTCCCAGTGGAATCCTGTCTGTCTGAGTGCAGAAGGATCAGGAGCAGAGCCAGTCAAGAACCCCAGGCTTGGGAGGTACTTGCCTCTCTGTTCCACCAACCCCTGACCTTGACCTTGGACACCTTTCCTCTCTGTAAAATGGGTCACAGCCAACAACTTGCTATGGTAGAGATGTTAAAATATCTGTAAGGACCCTGGTGCAGGCCGAACAGTTACTTGACTACTAATTAGTGCTTTCTACCACAAGGAGATGCCTCTAAGCACACAAGCTAGAGTCAGCAAACAGTGGGATAGTGGGGGACCCCTCCTCCCCACACCTTGCAGGACCACCTATAATGTTGGCCATTGTTAGCACCCTCCAGGCTCTCCACTTCTTCCACTCTGTGGGGATGAGTCTAACTCTAATTCTGGAAGAGGTGTCTCTAGGGTGTGATGGGTGTGGGTGTTGGTGCACCCTGGGCCAGTACTGGGCAGGGGTCTTGGAGCCATCTTCACCCCTGAACCTCAGCCGCTCCAGACACAGGGGCCTGGCAGGCCTCCCCCTCTCTTGATTTTCAAATGATTTCCAAATGATTCTACCTAAATGTGTGGATAAGGGGAAAGAAAACGCAACCTGGGCATGGAAGGTGTCTCTGGGCACCCTCCCAGATGTCAGCCGCACACACACACAGCACGTCAGGACAAGGCTCAGCTCATTCAGGGTATTTTATTTTCTTAAAGTAGACAATCTTTAACTTTCATACAATCACCAGCTCCTCTTTCCCTCTGTACATCTCTTAAAGTCCTTGACTGTGATTCCACACACTGACCTCAGACATCTAGGTACCAATCAGTGGCTGAGAGAAAAGGAGATTTGGCAAGGACTCTGGCGGTGCCTTCCCTCTCAACAGCACGGGTTCATATTTACATGCGGCCCTCGGCCAAGGTCCTTCCATGATGGCGGGTGTCACAGGCCCTGGGACATGAAGGGCCAGAGTGTGAGGTCCCAGCAGGGCCTCCCTCAGGCTACAATGCTGGCTGAGCCTTCACAGGACTTGAGGCTGCTCTCAGCCCGTCTCAGGTGTAGGGCGTGCAGGGGCCAGGACCCCATCTCTCGCTTCCCCTTCCTCCACTTGCAAAGCCAATGGATAATTTACTTTTTAAATACCAAAGACATTTAGCTATTGTTCATTCGCTCCTAGGTGAAGAACCTTCTTTAAATACATCACATTTATTTTCTGAAATAAAAACAAAGCAGAAACCGCACCAGTAACAAGAGGACGCTGCACAGGCTTATGTACAACGCGGCCCCGCGAGGCTGTCACAGGGCGGCCATCCGCCCCAGTGTCGCTCGGGAGCAGAGGGACAGACTCGTCCAGATAACAACTTTTACACTCAGCAAGCCAGACACAAAAAAGACCACCTGAAAAAAAATATGTTTTGAAAATCTGCATTTTAAAAAAGAATACTCAACTGCATTTGAAATTTTCCATATTTCTGCTAAACACCACGAGATTTGGCCAAAAAAAAGGATGTCAGAGAAGAAAAACCAGGTTTTGATTTATAAAACATCAGACTAGTAGAAGAAAAGCTGGAACCCAGCTGGCCTAGTTTGAAACAAATCGTGCCACTCATGTTATTGTGTGGATTTTTGCTGCATATTTTGAAGCTGTTTAAAAAGAGCTGTGAGTGGCTAGAGGTCTGGTTAGTGCTGTCATCTGGCCTTGCACCCTGGTTCCAGAATGAACGAACGTGATACAGAGTAGGCCAGCGGTAGGCGTGGCCAGCAGGGAAGGCGCATGGACCCTGCTCCGGACCTCCCTCCTGGTCAGCAGTAAGGTCCCCAGTCCCAAGCTTGGGCAGAGCTGGCTTCTTCCAGATGACCCAGCCGCCTATCCTCATAGTCCCACGAGGACCCCCATGCAGAGCGGGGCCGGCTCGGGAAGGCAAAGTGAAGGGGCAGGATGGGCTCATAGTGAACATGGTGACAACTGCTTAAGTCTTCATGAGGCCTCAACACTTTGGGGAACTTTGCCGTCTCCAGACTGTGTGTGTGCATATGTGTGTGTGTGTGTGTGCATGTTTGTGGATGTCTACCTACCTAGCAATCTATCCATATATATTTATGCTTGCAGAAATGTGGGGGCCAAGGAGGTGGGGGGGACATTTTTCAGGTCCCCAGTTTTCTGCCCCTAGGCTGGGTCTCCCTAGCACGAGTGGGGGTGTGACACCCCAGGGGTTTCACCACAGGCAAATTGGCCCGCCCAGCTCCTCAACAAAGGCCTATATACTTGAGATTGTTCTGTATGATGACGTCTGTCACCGCGTCGAAAACAAACTGGATGTTACTGGTGTCAGTGGCGCAGGTGAAGTGGGAGTAGATCTCCTTGGTCTCCTTGTTGCGGTTCAGGTCCTCGAACTGCCGCTGGATGTAGACAGCGGCCTCCTCGTAGGTGTTCTGGCCCTTGTACTCAGGGAAGCAGATGGTGAGCGGGATGCGCCGGATCTTCTCCGCCAGCAGGTCCTTCTTGTTCAGGAAGAGGATGAGTGAAGTGTTGATGAACCAGTTGTTGTTACAGATGGAGTCAAAAAGGCGCAGGCTCTCTGCCATTCGACTCTGCAGGCAGGAAAATGCTGATGTTAATCAGGGGATGCAGGAAGGAAAGGTCCCAGACCCACAGCCTTCGGGGACAAAGTCCCCTTGGCAAGGTCTCCCACCCCAGCACTGGTCCTGCAAAAATCACCCTTCTGTTGGGAAGTCTTCCTCTGCGAGGCCAGGTCTGTTTTCACCCGCCTCCCATGAGCTCTGGAGCCCCTGCAGTGGCTGGCACCACTCTCTGCACCCTGACACATGTTAGTAAGGGGTGCTCCTGCTTCATTGGCACCTCTTCTGTGGCTTGGGGCTGCTGCATGGCCTCCCTTAGCCACAGGGACCTGGGCAACTCCGAGCTCACAGCTAATGGCCCCATCCCTTGCCACCTCGTGCTGGCTCAAGTCCCCCATACTGCCATTGCATCTCCCTCAAGGTAAGCATGGCCAGCCTCCTGGCCAGCCAGCAGCTCCAGCCCGCTCAGGCTTGGGCCAGTCCTCTAAGCCTCCATCCTGCCACATATACTGTCAGTCCTCAGCTGGATCTGATCGCCTGTGAACTGATCGCCTTCACTTCCAAAATCCAAGGCTCCCGTCTAGAGAGCTGGGGAAGGCTCAGGCTCCTCTGCCCCTGCCAGGCCATTATGTTCACATGAGGACAGAGGCCCAGGAGGCTCAGTGACCACGGAGTGTGGCACTGGCCTTTATTTACCTCCTTCTTTCTGAGGACCTTAAATAGGTTGTAGTAACTGAGTTTTTAGGGAACATAATGCATTCGTCTGACTCCCAATCTCACCACTCACTCACCATTTCCACACAGAACTGACAATTCTAGCTTCCAAAAAGAACTGCTGGTGAGTTACTATGGTGAAAGTTGCCCCTTGTTTTAAAATAAAATAAACAAGCCAAATGTCCGAACAAAGCCTGGAACTAGTTTAGTTTAGATCCAGAGTGTCGGAATTAAAGACTTTCTGACCAGATTGTATCACCAATGACGTGGTAATGACAAAGGAAGCTGCAGCTGGTGCTGATGGTGTGGCCACGGTACACCAGCTTGTTCAAGCCTTACACCTTCTGATTCCCGTTTTATAGATGAAGAAACTGAGGCTTGGAGAGGCAGGAAATGTGCTCCATGTTCCACGACCAGGAGCTCAGGCTCACTTGGAGGGTGGATGGGCAGCACTGTTGGACCCAAGTGAGGTCACCCAAGGTGGGGGTGTCCAGGAGGATGCCACAGCGAAACCATGCTCTCCCAAAGATCCTGAATTGTGTGAGGTACATGGTCTAATAGCATCTGTGCTAAGAAAGAACCAGGTTGAGTGGGGAGAGGATGCCCACAGGTACTTGTCATTACTCCCCAACCTCAGAGAAGCGGTCTTGAGATCCCATATTCCACCTCGGACAAGATTTTTCAAAACCATCTTGTGCCTTCTTTAGAGTGAACTCAGAAATACCAGAAACTCTGGAAAGTAAATGGTTTCAGGTCTTGGGGAAAGCAGGGGGGTACCTTTCAGCAGAAAAAAACAAGATACAGGATTCCCATCCCCAGCAGTGCCTGGAGGAGCCACATGATGTTCCCAAAAGTGAGATAAGTGGTGGCCTAGGAATGTCACATTCTGCTGGGGACTAATTAGCTCTAATGGATTCCTGGAAGCCACACTGTAAACCCTCACAGAGCTATCAATTCTCACAGGAATGATGTCATAATCAGGGGCTGTGCTTCTGACCCCAAACTTCACATCAGATAAATAACAGAAACAGTCATTAGCACATATGCATTAATTCAATGAGCAAACACTTGCTGAGCATGCCCTAAGGGCCAGTTATAGGCCCCAGCTCTCATGTGAGGTAATGGAGCCGAGACAGGGGCCCAGGACTCAGAGGGGTACAGGCTGGCCACCAGCAGGTAGGACCCAGCAGGCCAGTTCCCAGGGTATGGAGCCATGGAGTTCCCATGGAGTGAGTGCCAGGCAGAGGAGCCAGGACACAGCCAGGCTTCTAGACTGGGTACCTGCTGGGTCACCTGGGGTAAGACCCAAGGTAGCCCTTATACCAGGTCCAAGCCCAGCAGCTCTGGGCAGGCTGCAGAGTCTGGGAAGCGGAGGGGCAGGAGGGCGTTCTCAACATGCTGAAACAGTGCGTATGTGCTGGCCAGTGCTCATGCTGAGGCCTCTGCTAGTTGGTCCTTTGAGGGCAGGCCCTGTGTGGCGTGGGGGCGGAGGGGTCAACAGGCCATGTGGCCCCTCCCACTCCACAGCCATCTCAACTGCTTTTCCTGTTCAATACCCACCCTAGGTTCCTGACTTTAGCCCCAAGTGACCAGTCCTTCCTGTCCCATGAGAACCTCTGCCCCGCAGACAGCTCTTGGCAGACTTTTTGGACCCTAGACATCTCCCTGAGTGTCACATTCCTTCAGGCTAGAAATCTGGGAACTCAGGCACTTTCCTCACAGGGTAGCAATGCCCTTGGCAATGCCTCACAAATGCTCATAGGATCACTACTGCCTAGAACCACAGAACAGGAGTCTCCTCTTTCTTTTGTGTTTTTTGGGGGCTCAAGTTTCCTACTTTTCTCTCTTCCTTGGGATAATACCTGGGAGGTGATAGGCATCAAAGAATAACCACAAAACCTCTATCTGTGGAGATGCTCTGACTGCATGGACCCTGCCAGGCAGCATTCAGCACAGCCTGTGGAAGGCACTGACTAGGTACTAGTTTGTAGAAATGCACATGACCTTCAGAGCTTGAGAACCACTGGGCTAGATGCTGCACTCCACCTGTTATCCCCTACTGCTCTCTGGGTGTTCATGGCCCACATGGGGTGCTGCTTGGCCAAGGCTCCCTGTAACTGCACGAGGCCCCTTGGCTGAGAAAGGGTGATGACAGGTGGGCAAGGTGCAGCTGGAGTCCCCTGGCCTTTTGACTTGGTGCCCTCAGCGCTAGCATCACTGTGGAGTGCACACTCCTCCATCCCAAGCACTCCCAGGTGGGCAGAGCAGTGTCCTGACACCTCAAAGCACAAATCATTGAAAAAGGAATGTGCTATTTTGGGCTGTAACTCTGGAAACTGCGTGAAGCTTGCATGAGTGTGAGTATGGGAGGAATGCCACAGGTGTACTTCCCCACCCAGCATCCAGGGCCTCCCTTTTCCTCCTCTCTCTATGTTCTGTTCACTCTCTATGGCATCATTCAAGACCGCTTCTTCCTGGAAGCTCCCCTGATTCCTTTTGCCCCCATATCCCTGTTCACCTTCTGGTAGCACATGTCCTGGCTATGCGCCCTGCACCAGGATAAAGTCCCACCCCTCAGTCTGGCCTTCAGGGCCTCCCCTGCTACCTCCACGGCCCTCAGTGGGTGTGCACAGCCTGGACACCAGCTGTGGCCCCATTCTCCTCCTCCTTGGCCTGGGTGGAGCTCCCCCACGTCACTAAGTTCCCCTGTGACTCTGCCCACTTGGTGTCATGGGTCAGAGCTGCTGGTGAGAGCCCCAAAGATGGTAAGAGAAGGTTGGGCATCGTCCTTGTGAGGTCCAGCTCGGCTGCTGGGCCCGTAGGGCAAATGAAGCCAGGGGCAACTTTGGGATCACTGCTAGTATAACACCACCTTGTCCTGTGAAATTCCCATTAGCTTGACACAGACATCCTCTCCGACCCAGAATCTGAGAGGCCACCTCTGCAGCTCATGGTTGTGCTGTGAGCAGGAGGGCTATAGATTCCACACGTGGGGAGATGGAGGCCTGGACAGGCTGACTCCCAGGCTCAGTTAAGAGCCCTGTGTCTCCACCAACCACATGTTCTCTTCCAGCAAGAAGCCCTTCTTGCCTTTACTGCCCCAGCTGCCAGTGGAGCAGTCATGGTTGTTTCACCCAGGAGGAAACACACCCACTAGCAGCTGACTGCAATGCCAGCCCAGGGCTCTGAGGCCCACCCAGCACTCTCCAGGGCCTGCTCTCCAGTAAGATGGCACTTTCTAGAAGTCTGGGATTTGTCTGCACGTTCATTTATATAAATAACATGGAGCAGATGATTCCCATCGGAAGTTTATGCAGTGGCGGGAATCTTACTGCCCAATGGTGAGAAATCAGTGGTTTGCAACAAAGCAGGTCAGACAGCAAGAGGCAGTTGGGCGGCTGGATGTAATCATCCTGGGATGGTAAAGAAGTCATTTCTTGGCCATTTGCAAAAAGAAAGTTCCTGCTCGGATAGGTCCAAATATACTCAGTGGCGCTGAAAGAACTTTCCACCAGGGTGGGAGGATGTCACCAGGCTGGACCTAATGGCTGGTTGCTAAGGAGCTGGCTGGCCTGGGAGTCTGGGGTCTTTGCTCAGTGCTGAACTTGGCAGCAGAGGCTTTCACCAGGCATGTGGCTACCATGTGATAGCACTATGGTCGCCTGGATGGGACCAGCTCCATTTTGAGGTCAATGGCCAGGGTGAGCTGGGATGCAAAGGGGAGGCTGCATGCGGTGAGGGGATATGTTGCCCCTTGCTTTTGGTTCTCTACGATGGCTCTCTTCATGTCACAAAAGGGCTGCCCCCTGTCCCTGGTTACAAGTACAGGGTCTGGAGTCAGGGGCCCAGTGTTCACTGTCACCACCAGTGTTTGATGTGCCTTGGACAAGTCATTTCTCCTCTCTGGGCCTCAGTTTCCTCACCTGTAAAATGGGATGATCACGGCATTCAATGCCAAGAGGACTGTGAGGAGGAATGAAGGTGCTGATATGAGAAGAGCCCATATCTACTGGGCCTTTTCCCATGGCTGCTGCTGCCCACTGGGTACTCTCCCATGCCACTCACAGCCCCTTGCCCTGGCACAAGTTTCTGTTGTCTCCTCTCACCTCTTAGTGGAAAGCCTGCCTCCTTGCAGTAGGTTCCCTTAGCTTTTTAGTGGGGCACAGGACAGCCCCAAGTGCCAGGCTGAGCACCTCCAGTTACCATCGTTTCCCTGATTTAAGAGGTCAGGCCCATGAGCTATGTCATAGCAAGGCTGCCTTTGGTTTCCTTGCATGCTGGCTGGGTGGAAGAGGGCTGGTTCCCAGAAATCCAGCCTGGAACCCAACCATGGACACTCAAGTACAGCCGCTACACTTTGCAAATGAGGATAATGGGCTCCGTTACAGGCAAAAAGGTCTGTCCAAACATCCAGCACAGCCTCTTCCAGCATGTCTGCTTCCCAGTGACTTGAGAGCCCACTGGCCTGCCTGAGGGAGAGGGGACAGCAGGTGTCCTCCAGACTGTGGTCCTGGGTCCCTCTCTGAGTGAATTCTGGTTCCTTGCATGGCTGGGGTGAGGAGCACTGCTCAGGTCCTCTAAGGCACTGTAGTTTCTAGAGGTAGGTAAGGGAACAGGGTAAGGGGGCTGGCTAAGGACTACCAGGTTACCAGCCGAGCCTGCCCTGGGTCTGTCTTTCTAACTTGTCTCTCTTGGGGGCTCATTTCAGTCTCCTGCCCTCTTGGGTTACCCTCCCTGCCTCCTGATGCCTGAGCCAGTTTCTGAAGTCTCACGCAGTTTGCCTCCACAATCTGTGACAGAGAGTGTGGCGTCCTGTGTGTGCAGTGTATCTGCAACTCAGCAGGTCTCTGGGGCAGAGTAGGGGTGGGGGCCTGTTTTTGGAGCTGGGCACCCTTCACCATAGCCTAACCAACGTACACAGTAATGTACATGTCACTTTCCAGCAGCACTAAACTGTGGGCAGGCAGGCAAGAGAAAGAGGCCCAGGGCCTCCCTCAAGGTCTGACCTCTAGCCACTGCACCTCTCCTGATGGCCACCCATACCTCCGAGTGCTGTTCCTGTTCTCTCTTCACAGGCCACCACAGGTGTTCTAATAGGACCCCGGTCCTGTATGTAGTAACTCACTGACCACCCTGGGACTGAGGACTAAGCTATGGGGAAGGGACATGGGCATGCTCTGAAACCCTCTCTATTCCCAAATTTATTGACTGAACTCCTGGGGCAAAAGCTGGACACATCAGAGGAGCACGCTGGCCTTTCATGATCTGTTCTGTCTTTCTCCCCAGCCCCCACCTTCTGTTCCTGGCCCTCACCTGTTCTGTGGTACTTTACACAGGCTGTCTCTAGTCTTGTCACTCTGGGCAAGATGCTTGTCTCAGTGCCTCAGCCCCTCATCTGCGAGAAGGCAGTAAGACCAGCCTCGCAAAGAAGTGTGGCTTTTAATGGAGAAAACACACACAAAGACTCATACTTACAGTTTCCATCATTGATTGTGGGGCTCTGGGTCCTCCACCCACCTCTTGGGCCTTGAAGCCCCATCTGGCTGCCGGGTGGGTAGAGCCACAGGTATGCTGCATGGCCCCTATCTAGACACAGGCACTTAGCCAACCTTGCTTCCTTGTTATTATCACATAGGTCCCCCACTATTCTGTTCCAGGAAGGGGAAGGCTGTGGGGATGCTGTTTCTTGTTCTCACTGGGGTCCCCACGAAGCCTTAACACACTCCAGGGGGCCTTGGTTTCCATACCAGCTCCTAGCTTTGTAGTCCTCCTGGGACACTGGTCCAGCCCACCGTGTTCCCAATGGCCTCTTCTCTTATGTAGACACACATTCCAGGGGTGGCGGGACCAGAATCTTCTGACCCTCCAGGATCACACTGGTTTTGGGCAGCCATATGCAAATGCTAGACTCATGCTGAGCATGCCATCTACCAGACCCTTGGAACACAGGGGAGGCCAAACAAGGGCCTGCCTGTACTGATGGGTAAATTTCAGAGTGAGGGATATGCCAGGAGGTGGTAGCATGTGTTATGTTGTATGGGCGAGGAAGGCTCTGTATTGACCCATCCTGTCTCCTTGTCTGTTCACTCTCCATCAGGTTCCCACTACCCAGGGTCCAGCACAGGGCTCACTGTGGTCATAGCACAGGGCAAGGCCAGCTGGTGACCACAGGGGTCTCTAGCCTTAGACCACACATAAAATGCAAGGGATGTCAAGGTTTCAACTCTTCCCAGCACTAGCCTGAACCTTGAGGCCCAGGTGACCCCTTCACTGCTGAGCCCCTGCAATCTCCACTCCTTCCTTATCTCCCTGGTAAACCCTCTCCAGGGGCCCTTTTGCATGAGACGCTGTTCTAAGCATAAGGGAGACAGAGAGGTGAGCCAACAGCCCTGTTCTCAATTAGCTTGTCCTGGACAGGATGGAATGAATGAAGTGGTATGGGTGTGGAGTGGTGAAGAAGGGTCAGAATCCTTGATGTGCCAGCCACCAGCTCTCAGCTGTTCTGAGCCTCAGTTTCCCCACCTATAAAATGAGGTTGATTAGTGTGAGTCCTCACAAGGTGGTTGAGGACTGAAATGTGACATGCAGGGAAAGCTTAGTCCCTATGCCCAGACATCATGGCTGCTGGCAGCCATCATAGGTATGACTGAGCTAAAACGGGAGGCTTCCTGGAGCAGGGGGCATCTCTACTGGACCTTATAGGGGTAGGGCTCCAAAAGGAAAAGAGAAAGTCAGGGAAAGGCCCTGGAGTAAAGAAGAGCAAAGGCATAGAGCAAGGGCTCCAAGTGGAAAAGAGGCATCCAGGGAAAAAGGCCTTGGCACTACCTCAGCTGGGGCCTCAGAGCCTGGGGTGGCTCTGTCCTCTCCTGGGACTCAGTTTCCTCATCTCTAATATGAGGTCTCAGTTTTGTTATAACCTGGAAAGCTCAAGTCTGCCTGTTGTAGAAAACCCTGGATTGTTTGTTCATGGGAACTATGAATTCAGCTTTTCACACTGGAAGTAGGGCTGGAGGTTGGGCTATGCACATGAATGAGTTCCATTCACCATGAATGGAGCCAGCCCCATGGCTGCCCACCCCGCAGCTGAGCCACCGGCCCTGGCCCTGGGCCACAGAGTGCCAGGTTCCAAGGGCACCAAGTGCAGAACCTGGGCACTGAGGCTGCCTGGCAGCGCCATGGCTGGATGGGCCAAGGGGGAAGTTTCATATGGGGCTGGACATCAAATTGGCACCCTTCACAAAGTAACAGCCAAGCTTCTGGCCCCTCAGGGCTCCCTCTGTGGTGGAAGCTTGGGGGGCACCAAGGTCAGGGGCTGCCTATCAGCTGGCGGGGCATGGTCTGAAGGGTGGGGCATTGCTGGCCCAATGAGTGGCATGTCCCAGTGGGCAGTCTGGTGCTCATTCTCAGTGCAGTGCCAACTGTCTCTGCCCACTGCATCACCAGTGAAGGCAGCTGAGGCCTGGAGTCCTATGCTATGGGCCTGGTGGGCAGGAGGAGCTTCCGAGACTTCCCTGGCCCATCCTGGGCCCTACCAAGGTGAAGTTGGCTTTGGGGTTTCCAGACTTTCCCAGCAGGAATAGAGGGAGTGGTACCCTGAGGTACTGGCAGGAAGGAGCAAGTGGTGGGTGGGGCCTATTAGGTGTCTTTGCAGCTGTGGACTGGTGTAAAGACAGGGTTCTGCCTCCAGAGTAAAACCACTCCAAGGATGGCATCAGTCACTCAGGGAAACAGCTTATTCTTTGTCTCCAAAGAAGTGGGGCGGCAGGTCTTTGGTGCTGAGAGAGGAGTATGTATGTGTTTCTCTTCCTGTAACACTGCAGAGAAGTCTAGGGTGGCCTGGGGATGCTCAGACAGCCCTACCAGATGGCTATGAAAACCAGGTAGAGGCTGATCTAGGGGTGAGGAAGAGGCCAGGCTGAACCCAGACTACAGGCCACCCATTGGCTCAAAACCCTTTTCTTCTCTAGCCAGTCTACTGAGTCCACTGAGGGTCCTCATTCTTCCAGGGCTCAATTCCCTTTTAGGCTCCAGCTTGTCCAAGAGGAGCTCAGAGGCACAACACCCTAGCCTGGATCTACTCTCAGTTTGAGGGGTACAGGCAGGAGGGCTCCCCTGGGGACAGGGTGGTGGTGGCAAGAAGCAGAGCAAGAGCCCCATCCTCGGCTGGAGGCCTCCTCACACTGTGCCTTGGCGGCGCTCCTTAAGGGAAGCAGTGGAGGAGGGAGAGGTACTGTCAGGAGCAGGAGACAGGGTGGCATCCAGGGGCAAGAAGGATGCTAGAACAGCAGAGCCTCATCTGGGCACAAGGCCCTGTGCTGTTCTCACAAAGATGCTGTTTGGTCAACGTTCAGATACTCTGCACTCCTCTCAGAGGAGTTATGGACTCAGAGAGGAACTGGGGTCAGGCAGCACACCTGGGATCCAAGACATCCTTTGCAATTCATGTCTGCTGAGAAGCATCTCCAGCCAACATCCTGCCTGTCTCCACACAGACATCAGGCAGGACCCAAGACTTTCTGAGGTGTCCCTTTGTTGCTGGGCTGAGCTCGCCTCCCTTGCCTGGCCAGAGCCTGGATATTTGTGGCTGTGCCCCTGACTGGTGGACAGATGGCTATGCTGCAGGGCAGCAGCTTCTCTTGGGCTTTGCCACGCTCCTTTTGAGCCTGAGGGGGTGGCCATTGTACACACTCCCCTGAACTCAAACAGCTTGAGATGCAGTTGGGAGGTGATGGTAGGATAAAGGGATGGGCAGACAGACAAAACCCACTCAGCGAGGCAGCACAACTGCTCCTTCTCGGCAGAGGCCCAGTGAGAGAGCAGGGGGAAGGGACCTGAGTCATTTTGGCTCATGCCTGCAGGGATGGGGGCAGGATGCTCGGAGCTCCCCAGGCAGCCCCAGCTCAAGGCTGTTGCCTGCTGGAATCCATGTTTGTTTACCTTCTTCCACTGCCCCATGGTATGTGTCCCCTCAAGTGGAGGGGACTCTTTCCTGGAAGGCAAGGCCTGTGTGTTTGGCTCACCTAGGCCTGGATGGAAATCACCGTAACTCTGTGCAGATATGAGGCCAGATATGATCACGGTCCTGCTGCCAACAGGGAGACAGTGGGTAAGGAGGCCTCTGAGTTGCCCCCTTGCTCACCAGGCTGAGAGCATGGAAGCCCCTCGGGTCCTTCCAAATGCTGAGCTGCTGAGAGTCTGTCATAGAAGCTGCCACCCAGGGTGGCTGGCTGTTCCCCTCCCTCTGTTGAGCCGAGTACTCAGATGCTCAGCAGACTCACTGCTGTTTCCATGACAACTGAGGAGGAAGCCTCCACCCTCAGAGCCTCACACGGCAACACCAACACAGACTGGTGGCAGGAGGCTGCCGATCCTTGAGCTGGATCAGGAATCCCTTCACAGGGGCTTATGGGCCTGGCCCTGGTTGGCTGGCCCAACCAATACTATCCATTACTATCTACTTGTTTTGGGGGGGGCATAGGGAGTTTGGAAGTTGAGCGAACTCCACTCTTCCTGAGGGACAGGGAAGAGGGTGGTCCTTCTGTGACCTATGGGTGGAGGGGGCCTCCTGATAGGAGAGGAGGTGAGGTGCTGGCAGTGTCACTGAAGGAGCACTGGATATTGTGTCTTGCCCTTGGCAGCGTTAGCCAATGGCAGTGTTAATCTCAACAATAGCCCCTGATGACTCTGGGCCTCACTTCTTCCTTTGTGTGGAGGTTACCCTGATGCCTAGATGCCCAGTTCTATTCATCTCAGAGAAGAGGCTTGTAAGGGGCTCCCAGACATGCTAGGGAGGGAAGCCACAATGGGGTTCTTCCTGATATTTCTATTTTACAGAGGTAGGAACTGGGGCTCAGAGGGTTTCCCTGGCCTGCCTAGGCCCTGCTGCCAGGCCTACCACCCCCACCCCCTAAGAAGAGCCCTATACAATGACAGCTAGCCAGGCCTGGTCATCCCTCACTGCTATTGGCCTCAGGAAAGGGGGATGTGTCTGGGGACAAAGCTGGATGAGCAGGGTCACTTCCAAACCAGTCTGGTTCCTATTTCCTACTTCCTCCCACAAAACCTAAAAGCTGTCTTGCCAGACTAGAGAACTGGATTAATGAGGCTAACGAATCAATGAGCCCCTGAATGCCTCTGGAGCCAATATGTAGGGACAGCACAGAGGGAGAGCCACCAGGGCAATGTTGGTCACCTTCCTCCCCTCCTCCAAGGCATTCAGGGCCTCTGAGGTGAGCAGCATTCCCCCTCAGGACAGCCCCTGCTTCCCACTGCTGCCTAGGCCCAGGTCAGCTGCACGCTCCCACCCCCACCCCCCAACTTGGGCCCTCAAGGCCATGGAGCTGTGCTGCCCCCAAAGCTGTGTGTAAACCCTCAAGATGCCCAAACTGAGACAGACGGACATAGCCCTGTCTACACATAGGGACAGCAGCTCATGCCCCTCCTTCCCCTCTATCTGTCACAGCAACTGGGGGCTTCGTCTCCTCAGCACCCCCACACCCTCCCACTTGATGTCTTCTTATCTCATCCTATTCTCACATCCCTGGGCCCAGCCACAGGCCTCCCCTCCCCAGTGTAGGCTCTGGTTACACCTGCTCTCTGACCCTTGGTCAGATGTCCACTAAGATCAGCACCCACCCCTCTTCCATCCGATCCCTTTTCTCTCCGATTTATCAGCTTTAGGGCTCCCTAGGTGGCATGTGTGGATAGTCTGAAATGGTCAGCAGCTGATCCCTTAGCAAGTCAGGAAGCAACCCTACAGGGTGAAGGCCTGAGTGAGGAGCCCTCAGACTCTGTTTGCTCCAGCAGGGCTGCCCACTCACTCTGAGGCCAGGCCCCTGGAGGACTGTCTTGGTTCTCCTTGAGCTTTACCTTACCCGAGACCCTTGGGTCCTATGAGCCATGAGACAGCAGTTACTTTGGGCTACCATGCACTGAATCACAATAGATATGTGGTCAATAGGCAATAACAAGAGGAGGCTGCAGGCCCGGCATCCCACCCACTGAGCACCATTGTCTGGGTGCAGCACTGAGATGCAAGCCCAACCTCCCCTGGCTGCTTTGGCTGTCCTTCTGGTACCTTTTCTCTGGGCCTCAGTCAGTCACTTGGATACACCTTAAGCTCTTACTGAGTGTCATGCACACTCCTGCCTCGAGGGACCAACAGAGAAGAGCAAGGAGCAGTCCTAGCTTATGAGAACCAAGTCTCCCTAGGGGAAGGACACACATGCCACCAACTGTCCAGCACCACTCATGCAAGCTTGAGGGCAGGTGGCACAGAGGGGGGTGTGACAATTGGGCTGGGCACTGATGAATGAGTTGATTTCTGCCACTAAGAGGAGGAGGCACCCCAGGCCATGGGCACAACCCTAGCAGAGGCCAGATGGGGGGGCGGGGCATGGGGTACAGAGGGCCCAGTGTCAGACTGTGGGCTCTGCCTGCATCCTGTCCCATCCATGGTACTTCCAGACACACCTGGAATCTGTCCACACCTCTCCTTTCCAGTGCTACCATTTCTTGCCAGACTGCCTCCCTGCTTCTGCTCCCTGACTCTCTCATGACCCTACCACTGCAAAGCCTAACCCTTACAGTCACTTCTATCACAGTGGATGATACCATGCTTTCTGCCAGCTCCCTGACTCATCCTGTCCCTCCCTGCCTGATGGCCTCCACCATTGCCATGATTTTCCTTCCCTTGTGTTCCCACAGAGAGTATCAGCTCCCCAAGGCCTTCTCTGAGCCCCCTACCTGAAGTACCCCCTAGTCATGACCTTAATTTGCTACACAGCTTCAGGCCCAATTGGACCCTGTTCTTATTATTGCTCATCATCTGCCACAAGCACAGTGCCCCGTCTGTCAGGGGCACTGGTCTCTCCAGTGCCCAGCCAGGGCGGTCTGCTGAACGCAGGATGATGACAGCAGGGACAGATGGTGTGCGCTGTCGGCAATCCTGTTGGCAGCCGTGTGTGGGGCTGGGGTGGGGCGGGAGGACCCGTGGGCGCCGAGTGTCCCTGCCCCACCCTCCCGCACAGGTGCACTGCGCTGGGCCTGGCCCACAGATGGCCTGCAGGCCTCATAATGCCCCTGGCCTTCTCCCCTGCCACCCCAGGACATCACCAAGGACAGCAGGACTGAGCCTACCTCCCTGATACAGGCCTTGTGCTGCCCTGGTCTTTCACAGACAGTTGGCCTGTGTTCTTCCTCACTTCAGCTCCATTGTTCAGTGGCTCAATCTGGCAAAACTAGCTGAAAAGGCGTTTGCTAAGCAGGCTCTCTTCCAGCTTTAAAATGATCAGGAACTACCTGATCCTGTGTCTTGGTGGACGTGGTTTCAGGTTTTAATTTCGCATTTCAGCCCCTTGTGGCCAACTCCAGAGGGTTCTGTGTAGAGGACCCGGGCCCTGACTCTACTGGTGTGTTCCTGTCCATGCCACGTGGGGTGGGTCTGCCTGGCTCCTGCTCCTGTCACTCCCCCCCCCCCCCCCAGCCTCTGTTGCCACCTGCAGATGAACAGTCCTGGGGCCACATGACTCCCTGGCCAGAACAGAGATTAGCATGTAACACAGAAAGATTAGCACTCAGGGTGGCACACCTATGCCCTTGGACAGTCCCGGGTTTTCAGGGGACTCTTGACCTTCCCATCACCTTGTCCTCTCCTTCTCTTCCCCAGATCCCTCCTGCCTCAGGGCCCAGCTTGCTGTAGGTCCAGGCAGGGAGGGAGGGGGACAGGAGGCTCAGAGGTGGCCCATTTTAAAGTGCTCAGCCCTGCAGGCCTTGGGCCAGCAACAGACGGGGCTTCTCTGGGGTGGGGGGTGTTCCAATCAGTCCAGGAGTCAGAGTCATTGCTTGCCTGTCCCTTTGCCCCCCAGTTTAGTGACAATTGCAATGCTCATAGTAACAGCACTGGCCAGGCCTGCTATTCAAACAGCAAAGGCTGTTTAAACAAGATAACAGGCTGCCAGTAAAGCTGAAATTCGGGTCCTAATAGCCCAAAACGCTTTGAACCTGCCAGAAACATGGGAGAGCTACTTCCTGCCTCCCACAGGGGTTCAGCTTTGGACCACCACATCTGATGCTTCTCACCCAGTCCGGCACCCACCCTCCACCCCTTCCTATGGGCCATTCTGTTTGCTGGCCCCTGTTTTCCCCATGTATACATGGACGGGACTAGGGAGACCCAAAGTAATACTAAAAGTGGCAGCTTCCCAGTCCCTGAACCCCCATGCCCTGGGCAGAGGAGAGCCAACGGTCCTCCTTAGAAGGTGGTGGAGGGACCAGCCGGGCAGCCTGAGTTTCCTCAGCTGTGTGGTGGGGGCCACATCCTGCCGGGGTGAGGGGCTTAGAGATATGTGTGAAGGGCCCATGATTGCATCTGGGGGCCTAGTCTCTGTCCTCTGCCCTGCCCTCATCTTCCTACCTGGATGTCAGCCCCTGGAGAGAAAGGGCTGGGGGCCTGGGTACCACCAACTCTCCCAGGGCGCCTGCCTGGCACAGGGCTGAGAACCAGGGTGCCTCAATACAACTGTGGTCATCTCAGCTTGCCCCTTTCCATTTCTTCTGTGGCCAACCACAGCCCACATAGCCATCCGAGCTCTGAGAGCATGTTGTGCCGCAGCCCCATGGCCTGCCCAAACTCCCCAGGAGCTGAGTAAGGGATAAGGGACCAGCTATGCCACTGGGCCAGCCTGGACCTGGGAAGTCCAGGTCGCACAAAGCCCTGGGGCCCCCACTGACTGAGCTGCCCCCTAGGAGTCTGAGGGGGCCAACCAGGACACCAGCACTCCAGACACATACACATTACTTGGTTTTGCTTTTTGCTCTCACTGAACCTTGGAATTGACTTACAGGATCTTAGAGCCAGAAAGGACCAGAAAGGACCATCCCTCTCCCACAAGTATCTGCAGAGACCTGGGGTGGCAGGGCCCTGGGGCTAGCATGACATGGGTGGTGAGCAGCCGTCACTTGAGGGGTAGATTAGGTATGTGATACAACTCCCAGTTTGGGGCAGCAAATTCCCAAGACAACACTGGAAACATCTTCTTTGAAAGGGCCTGGAGCTCCCATATTCTGCTTCCCCACTTCACATCCAGCCCCAGAGAGGGTAGGGGCCCCTGGGCCACCCAGCAGACCATTGACAGTACTGAATGAAGTCTAGGATGCAGCCCCACCTGCTCTCACCTTAACCACCACCTACTCCCCACAGCCTCAGGGAGGAGCTCATCTTTCAAAGCCCTAATGCATTTTTGCTTCAGCTGAAATGAGAACTGTTTCCTATTTGTTTTTGTGTTAAATCTTGCCAGCTTGATCCAAGTCCCCCTGCTGTCAGTCACCGATGGGAAATTAGCAAACAGCAGGTTGCAGGTGCGTGCAGACTGGAAGCTGGCAACACAGATTACAGGCCTGGCCCAGGGCTTGCAGACCATCACTGTCACTGAGGGAGGAAACAGTGCAAAAAACTCTCCCAACTCTAGCTCTGGAGGACCCCCCTGGAACCCACTAGCCTAACACCCTTGACTGCCTCTGTTCATCAAGGAGTGTGCTTCTGCACTCCTGGATGTACTCCTCTACCCCTGGGCCATACCTCTAGGAGCAAAGGCTCCTGAAACCACTGGCAGCCAGTTCCTGCAGGGACATGGGAAGTTGGGGACAGAGTCGGTGGAGGGGGGGAATGTCCCCATTAAGACATCTTAAGGGGGAACCTCTGCCTGTGGGTCATTACTGCCCTAACCCTGGCTTCTCCATCTGCAGAGGATGAGGGAGGCTAGTGTAATCTTCTGGGGTCTCAGCTCTGTTGAGAATCTGATCAGTGGCAGAGCCTTTCCAAGGACAGGTTGCATGTGTGTTGGTGCAGTCACACAATCAGGACATGATTTAGGGAATTCTGCAGGCCGGTGAGACCCTCCATAGATCCCAAGCACTGTGACAATAGTGACCTCAAGCCTGGGAATGGCTGTTGCTGGCCCAGTGCTTGACACTGCATTTGCCTGAGGTGGTGGCTGCTGGCTTTATCCTGCCCAGGGTGGTGTTCTGGTCATCGACACACCCCATACCCTGCTAGGTTCTCAGCAGCAGACAGTGCTCTCTTGGCGCTCATTCTGGCCAGCTCTGTGCAACCCTCTCAGCTCGTTTACAGGTGAGGTAGGGAGACGAGACAAAGTGGGTGGTGTTCCATTTCTGGCCTCAAGTCCTCATCTTCACTCGGGAGATAGTCTTGGTCTTCAGAATGTGCAGCTCACATGTCACTGCCCCCTGGGTGGGCCCCCAGACACCACACCTCACCTCTACCTGTACCCACTTGCTTCACCAGGGCTGCGCCAGCCCATCCTCCCAGACAGGCAGTGTGGAAGAAAATGGGGTGGCTCAGGGCGATGCCTAGGCGAGGTCACAGGTGGGTAAGACAGTCTGGGCTATAGGGCTACAGAGCCACAGCAGCTCTGTCTGCAAGGCAGGCAGGTACAGGGACAAGATTTAGGGGAAGGGGGTGTCAGAGGCCAGCTAGTCAATAAGCATGGTCACAGTCTCACTAACTGTAGGCTGAACTCACACACTGTGACAGCTCTGGGGGAACCGTCAGGCCTCCAACCTCCAGTTTCCTTGCTGACCAGATGAGACCTCGGCCCTCCCCACACCACGGTAGCCAGGGGACTGGGATGCCCCTAGGGGGAACCTGTCCTGTCCCCAGCCTGGCAGTGCCCCAGTGCCTTTGCTCTGAGAGCTCTATGCCAGGTTCTCTGGTCAGCAGGGCTACAAAAAGCCAGAGTGTCTGAGTCAGAGCAGAGCGTAATAGACCTGCCCAGCACTGCCCTCATCCTGATTCAGTAGGGTCTGTAGTCTCTGTGATGTCATCTCATGTCATGTCATGTCCTAAGAGGCACTTACAGACTGGCCCTAGGAGGGGTGTGTGGGACTGAGGCAGGAGGTGGGCAGGATGGCTACCAATAGGCTCCCAGGGGAGCAGACTACCCTGGGGAACCAGTCTCAGCTCACGTCCCACATGGCCCCAGCCTGCTATATGGTGGGCCAGCCTTGGCCTTGAGGGGCTTCAGCTGTATGCAGGCTCAGCCCACTTGGTTGTCCAGGGGAAGGCCATGGCTGTTTCTTGTGAGAGGAAAATGAAACAGCAGGAGGGCACCATGTTCCCCATGGGCCTGTGCTAATTCCCTGTCACTCAAACCAGGGTCCAATGCCTGTACTCTCCTCCAACAGAGCCCCAGCCCCAGAGTTCTAGGCCCTGAGGTACCAAACACAGGTACAAGTAATGGCAGATACCATCAAAACTAGGTCTTGTCCTTGAGCTGAGGGCCTGTCTCACTTTACAGATGAGGAAGCCAAGACTGGATCATATCATCCAAGCTGAGAATGGCAGGACCAGGGGCTACATCTGGCCAGATACTGCTTCTCTCACCTCCTGGGGTCCTGACTTTGGGCAGATAAGGCTAAAAAAGGAGACAAAGGGAGTGTACCTGGGAGCCCAGTGGGCACTGAACAAAGCACCATGGAGCAAAAGTCTCCACTTAGCACCTTTCCTGCTGGCCCAAGGGTGGGAAGCCATGCAAAAAACAAAGGTTGCCTCAGTCACCCCAGGGCCTTTGGCTGAATGGTTTTATTAATGAAATTAGAGAAAGCGCATGAGCCAGGGAGATGCCAACTGGCGGTGAGGAAGGCAGGATTGGAGTGAGCTGTGGCCCGGGAGCCCGGGCCAGCCTGAGCATTTGTTCTCTGGGTCTGAGGACACGTGTCCAGTCAGGAGCCATGTGCAAGGAGAGTAGGGGTGCCTTTCACTCCACCCTCAGATATGCAGGGCAACTCCCCTTCCCTCAGCTGACTGTTACTGCAATCTCCCCAGAAACTCTAAACTGTCAGAGCCAGTGCAGTCTTAGGGGCCCTATAGATGGGCAAAGAGGGGTCCTGCCCACAACCTGTTAGCACAGAAGCATTTCTGGTGTTGTTCAGGGCAGTTGAGGGACTCCCCTGGGTGGCAGACCTCCTATGTCCCTATCTCTGCTGGCTACTGAGGGTCCCAAGCTCAACTTGGCTCCTACTTTCAGCTCCCTTCCTGCAGTCTTTTTTCTTTTCTTTCTTTTTTTTTTTTAAATGTTTATTTATTTGAGAGAGAGAGAGAGAGAGAATGTGAGCGGGGGAAGGGCAGAGAGAGAGGGAGATACAGAATCTGAAGCAGGCTCCAGGTTCTGAGCTGTCATCCCAGAGCCCAATGTGGGGCCCCAACCCATGAACCATGAGATCATAACCGGAGCTGAAGTCAGTTGCCCAAGTGACTGAGCCACCCCGGCACCCCTACAGTCTGTTCTTGATAAGTGGACAACTTGTTTTTCAGTTCTCGGATTATAGAAATCCCTCAAAACAATAATAATCTGCGTCTTAAAACCCAGAGCTGTTCTGATGTGTGCGTAAGGAGCAGAGCTAATGCGCTGGGGAAATTAATTACCCCACTGGCCTGCGTGGCCAAGTCAGATGCAGGCTGGGAAGTGCTAGCATGAAGCACAGAATGGAGACATTCTGTGGTCAGTTGAAGGGACATCCTCTAGAGCAGATCATGTGGCAGAGGGGGAAGTATACAGATTGTGGGGGATGTACTGGCCCCAGCAAACCCTGGCTCCACCATCCCAGGGTATCCAGGTACCAACGCCCATCCCAGAGTACCAGGGATTGTTTGTGGCACCCGGTACCTTGCCCCTCCTACAGGGCAGTCAGTGCCCTAGCTCTCCATGCCCCCCTCAAACAGCCCCTCAGTCCTGCCTTTGCTGGCTGCTCTCACAGCCCCCACAGCCAGGCTGGATTCTACAGGGTGCACAATGAATACAGATCACCACCCCTACTTTTATCCCAATCCACCCAGGCCCTGATCCTGATGCCTGGGTCCCCTTTCTCTCCTGCAAGTTGGGCTCTGGGGCAGAGGAGGCCCTCCTGGCTTCTCTAAACCCAGACAACTGTTTACAGGGATGCCTTGAGGCCAGCCATAGTGAGCATGGGGCCAGTGGAAGTGGATGCTGGCACAGCCACCCCAGCCCTTTGGGGGCTGTGTGATGCCATTCTCATCTGACCTCAGGGAAGGAAGGGACATAATCATTTATGTCCCTAGGTGGTAAGCTTCTTGCACATAAGAAGTGTGTAAGAAATGCTTTCTGAATGAGTATCAGGGCTTGTCCTCTCAGGGAGAAGAATATCGGATAGGCCCTGGCTCAAGCAGATGGTCTCACGTTAGTCTGCTAACGTGCTGACAGAGAGAAAGCAGAACTACCCAGCTCGGAGTCTGCTTCTTTGCGCAGAAAAGATTCTCGTAAATCTGCCTGGGGTGAGTGGGAGGGGGAGCCCAGGATGAGTGTGGAGTCACTCTGGCAAATTACTGTTCTCAAACGGGATGAACATGAACAGAAATAACACCTGCGGTCACAGGGCCAGAGTACGGAATTGCTGAGGAGGCTGAAAAAGGGGGACACTGCCTAGCTTTTCAAAAAGATACAGACGGTAAATCCTGTAATTCACCCATCAGTGACGCTGCCTGGAGGGGGCCCTTGTGGCTAGGCTTTGGGTCACTGGCTGCAGTAGGCTGGTAAGTGTTGTTGTTGGTTTTTTTTTTTTAATATTTTTATTTATTTCTAGGAGAGAGAGAGAGACAGCGTGAGCAGGGGAGGGTCAGAGAGAGAGGGAGATACAGACTCTGAAATAGGCTCCAGGCTCTGAGCTGGCAGTCAGCACAGAGCCCGATGCGGGGCTCGAACCCATGAACCGCGAGATCGTGACCTAAGTGAAAGTCGGTCACTTAACCGACTAAGCCACCCAGGCGCCCCAATAGGCTGGTAAGTGTTTAACAGCAGGCTGGAAGGATGCTGATTTGTAGCATCCACCAATTTCTGTCGTGTGAATATGCTCTCCTGGATGATTTTAAGCAACCAACATGATATCTAACAGCTCATCAAGTTCCTAAAAACTGAGAAATTGGCACTTGTGACCTAGTAGTGGGCAGCTCTGGCCCTCTGGTGGGCTGGTGTGCAGAGACGGAGGCTCTGTTGCCGCTAACCTGGCTTTCAGTGTCCTCTGAGGCAGGTAAGGGGCCAGCTCTGCCAGCACGGTGCTGAGGGTGCCTGCTTGCCCCCCTCCCTCACAGCTCGTCACCACTAGGCCAAGAGGCTGACCCCAACTCGCCAAGAGAGGAGGCCCACATGGAACCCAAGCTGGCCAACTTTCTGTTTGGGGAGGGCCCCCAGGCTCAGAGATGTGAGGAACACTGTGGATGTCCCCATGCAGGTTCTGCCAACGTGTGTGGCGGTCTGTCATGGTGGAAGAGGCAGAGTGATGGGGATCGCATTGTGACTGTGTTTAGTGACAGCCTGTGCCTGGGGGAAGGAGCCTCTAGTGGTACAGCAGGAGGTGACCACCATGGAGGTGTGGCTGATACGTTCAATGGCAGAGCTCAGTCCCAAGGATGAGGAGGTAGGGATAAATGAAAAGGCTGTATTAGGATCCCAAAGTTCTACTATGCAGAGTGGAGCAAGGATGGAGGGACTGGGCATGCTGAGCAGCAGGTGGGCCCAAGCCCAGGGCCAAGCCTCATCCTTCTGTTTGGCTGATATGTCATGGAGGACTTACTCAGGGCAAGGAGCCAAGCACAAAGGTACACAGGAAATGGGAGCCCTTAGAAGTTCTCAGTGCAACAGGGATGGAGGAACATAGGAAACCACTATTGACAATGGCCTCAGTGATTGCATGTCTCCATGGAAACACAGGAAAGGAGATCTCAGCCCAACGAACTGATAGATCAGTTGGCAAGTGCTATGGGTCACATATAGGTATCAGGCTGTGCTGCAGGGGAGTGATAGCTGATGGCTGCTGCCTTCTCTACCTTCCCTCCACTTCACCCCTGCCCATCATGGGCTGGAGCCAACACTCCATGGGGACTCATGTGAAGCCCAGGTGGCCACACACTGAGTGGGGGTCATGGGCTCATGCCCAGGGTTCACTGAAGTAAGAACCAGATGGCTTTAGCCCTGTTAGGACTATGAGAAGGGCTGGGCAACAGAGCAAGGATCCTGGATGGGCCCAGGGCCTGAGGAGCCCATTTGGAGGTGGGGGGACTGTTCACAAGTACTGACAGCACCTCTGGGCCACCAGAAATCCAGTTGTGAATGCATGCGTGTCTGTCCCCCTTGTAGCTAGCCACAGAGAGCGAGCTGGTCTAAGCTGTGAGGGGGATTATGCTGGGGAGAGCATGTGGCCAGCTGAGCCCTGTGCCCGCCTGTACCTGCCATGGGAGGCACTGTCATAGCCCAGTCCTCTTACTGCCTTTGCCTCTTCAGAGAAGCTCAGATCTGTGCCTGGGGTTGTCCACTCCAAGGAACCCAGGCTCCTCTGCCAGCCAGGGCTTACCCCCTGGCTCTGGTCCAAGAGGTCTCTGATGTCCCAGGGTCATCCACAATTTGTTGCAACAAATTGGATGTGACCCTAGCACATCATGAGATTGGAAGGAGCTGCTCAATGAGACCAGTGCCTGGGGGGCAAGGGGAAGGCCAGTGACCTCCATGCAGGTTGATGGCATGCTTCCCTGGCATTGCTCCAAGTCCACATGGCATGATTCCTGGATCTATGTCCTCGACCAGGTCAGGAGCAGGAGGCAGAGTGGGGATGTACTCTGCTCAGGCTGCCTGTGGTCCTGCCACTGACGGGGTGGAGGCAGTGCCAACTCTGACAGCCACTCAAGTCTCCTGAGTCCAAGGGTAGAAACCAGTCCCCGCCCCAAAGCCTTCTGTGGAGCACCCCTGTACCTGCAGGATGTGGGGATTCTGGAGTCCCCAGAATGTGGGGATTCTTGAGGAAGCACTACAACTTCCCACCCCCTGGGAGCCCTGGGACACAGGATGCATGATCTCTAGGCCTCAGTCTCCTTATCTGCAAAGCCGGCTGGTTAAGGACACTAAAGGATATGTGAGGTCCCTACCAAATCTAAGCAGAGGTATTGTTCACATCTGGCTGCTTCTCATTCTAATCACCTCCTTTGGACTGCTCTGTGATCACCAGCTCTGATAACAATAGGTAAAAGCCTGTCTTACTGCAATACAGTGCACCACCTTCAACTTGCCGTTTCATGACACAACACAATGTTGCCATTTCGTGACACAACACAACGTTTTAAAGTGCTAAAACCAGCTCCCTTTAGGGCTGAATGATAAAGCAGTGCTAGGGTGCAGGCACACAGTTTGTAGGACAGCCTTGAGCAGCCCCCTTCTCTGGGGCACACTGCACAGGACTGCCTCCTTAGGGCCCAGCACTTTCAGGGGCTCCCCAGAAGGGCTGAGTGTCCCAGTGGCTGCACACCCAGAAGATGGGGCCCTGAACTCTGGCTCTTCCCTGGCCTACATGCTTCCTGCCCAGTCCAGTCCACTGAGCACTACTGTGTGCCAACCCTATGCCCATGGCACATGCCATCTAGAGTGGGTGGATGACAGGGTGACCTGTCTGAAAGTCAGCTCCCCAGAGAGCTGAGGGCCCCAGGATGAGGAGGGCCAGGGCTCCTCACATTGGTCAGGGCTGGGCAGAGGTAACAACCACAGTCTAGAGTCTGGTTATATAGCCCCACCACCTGCAGAACCTGACCCCCTAACGGGCATGTTCTTGTGTCCGACCCATCATCGTAGGGACTCTCCTCAATTCATGTCAACCAGCTATTTGCTGGATAAGCAGTGGGGATGCTAGGGCTCCCACACTGAGCCTTGCTGTGGCCCAGACCACCTGTGGTCACAGTTGGTCCTAGATGAAAGTAAAACAGGGGACACCCTTGGGAACTGCTACCTGCCAAGTTCTGAAGGACGGGCAGGTATCCTGAGGCAGCATGAAGTGTGTAGAAATGATGCTGCAACCGTGCTGGGTGTGTGCCCCTCTCCCCCCAGCCAATCCCCCCCCCCAACTCCCCAGCCAATTCCTTGTGCTGCCTAGATGGTTGGGCTCACCTTGGCGTCTGGCCTCAAGTCCAAGCCTTGCATCTGCACAGCAGGTACGCACCAGGTGCACAACAGGTACACAATAGACCCTCTTCAGGGCTGGAAACACTAACAGCTCCGCCAGAAAATGGGTAACTAGTGAGCTCCCTATGGATTTTCACATGAAAACACATTGACACTTCCTAAGCAGGCCTTTTAATCTGTCCCTTCTGAAGAATCCTTGTACCATTAAGCAGCTGCAGCATCCATTAGCACATCTGCAGGGGCAGAGGTTGTGCGGCAAATGCCCACCCCCTGTGCCTTCCCAAGGTTCCCAGCAGGGTGTTGGGGCCTCACCAGGTGGGACGTGTGATGGGCAGCCAGGTGAGGAGCTCACGGTGGGGCCTTGGGCACCTACCCTCTTGGGGCTATCACTGTGGGATGGGGATGGGTGGCTAGTCAGCACACCTCTGTGCGTGGGTGGGGCCATGGCTGAGCCTCTGTGTTTAAAGCCCTGTCTTTCTTCACTCCTGGAAGAGGCCATGGGACAGGCCCAGAAGGATGCAGAGCTGCCAGGAAACAGCATTCTCAGAAAAGGCGGGCCAGAGGCAGGGAGACCTGGTGTGGCCCCAGGCAGCAGGGTGGCTCAGGGAGGGACATGACCTGTCCTAAGCCTGGGCACTCCCTTCTGTCCCCCCATCAGTGATGGGGACAATAGGCACAGCCACCCCACAGGTTCAGTCAGGTGACACATCCCTGTGCTCTCTGAGGGAGCCCCATACGGCGATAGTAGAGGCCCACCTGATTCTGGAGGCCCCAGGTGCCTGCCAGGACTGTATAGGGGGATGGGGCCCCAGGTAGGCCCAAGGACCCATTAAATCCTTCCAGGATGAGGGTGGGGAATCATAATCAAGGCTGGGCGTGGCTCCTTGGATCTGCTCATTGCCATGGTCCACAGACACCCTGGAATCTGCCTCCCCCTGCTCAGGTGCTGCCCTGCACTTGCTGCAGCCCTCCACAGCCCTCCACACCCAGGAGCCTAGAGATCCTGACGTTACCCTTGGCAACATGCTGACGCAGATGCCAGCAGGTGGTGGGTTGGGGGAGGTGGTGGTGGTGGCTGTGGCTCATTTGCCAGGCATGGGGGTGGGGGGGCTCTGTCAGCCCGCTGTCAGAGGGAAGATGAGCCCTTGAGAGCCGAGCAGGGGAGAAGAGCCCTGGGAGCCATGTCCAGAGCCTGGCACTGGGCCCCCAGGTTCCCTTGGTTTCTGCAAAAATCAGCGTGCCCAGTTCTTGGCTGCCTTGCTTTTGCTGCGGCCCAGGGAGGACAGTTCAGGGCCCTTAAAAAGAAGGCATGGGTGGCAGTCCTGTCACATCCCCTATGGCGGCACTTGCCTTGGCCAGGCAGGAGGACAGGGGCACAGAAGAGGTGGGCCAGCAGTGGTGACGGGAGCTGCCTAAAGGCGCCGGCAGAGGCCGGCTCTGCTCTCTGCCTGGCCCGGCTCTCCCCTGGGCTCTCAGCCTACCACCGCGGCCAGCCGGCTGGAGGAATCACGGAGGGTATTGTCTTTCCTCAGCAGCCTGTTTGTTTTCCATCCTGAGATATTGCTGGTAGAGCATGAAAGGTCACAACTATTTGGAATCCAGTGAATTTCCAGACTTACTTGAGTTTTTCATGAGGAATTTCCTTTTCTGGGGAATAAGTACCTCCCCAGGCCTGCTGAGACCAGGGTGGCAGCAGTGGTGGGGTGCAGGCCTGGCTGCTAGCCCCTCCCTTCAGAAAATGCCCTGAGCAGCTCCAAAGCCTGGCAAATGCAAGCCTCCCAGAAACACCCCTCCCCCCAAACAAGGCCGGCAGCTGCCAACACCGCCCAGGGCTGCCTGCTGTGCCCTCACACGGACGGGGCTGGGAGTAGGCTAGAGATGCGAGGGCCTGCATGGGGCTGCCTGTCCAGCCCTTCATCCACCCAGCCCAACTGGGCAGCCATTCACTTGCACACGAGTGGGAACCCACCTGTAATGACAGGCTGCAATGGAGGGGTGTGCTGGCAATGGGGTCAAGGAAGGCCTATTAAGAGGGTAACACCTAAGATAAGACCTGAAGGACGAGGGCAGGCAGAGACAGGGTGGTCACACACGTAAGGGTGGAAACAGCAGAGCGTGTAAGTGAAACAAGCCCACGAAGGCCAGAGGAGAGAGGGGGAGGGGCAGCAAGGAGGTGGGGTTGGGCCAGGTGGAGCCAGTGGGGCCTCAGGCAGAAGGCCTGGGCTTGGGCCCATCTTTAAGGACACTTGGGCTGCCTCCTGGATGACAGCTTCAGAGAGCAGAGACAACAACCAAATCCGTCCATGACACATGTGACCAGCTCAGGGCCCAGGCATCCCAGCTCCCACGTCCTGCCACACCTGTGGGCACAGGCTTGGTCAACAAAGCCTGCCAACAGATGATCTGGGAGCCTGGCCCAGTGCTGGAGAGATTTGTCATGCTTGCTCTGGAGATGACAAATGAAGGCAGCCCCAAGATCCAAGCCCTGGGAAGACCCCAGAGCACAGGCTATCACCAGCCTCAGGACACAACAGACACAGGCAGAAGCCCGGAGAGCTGACCACGGGAGGACCGTGCCCTGGGGCCTCACCTGAGCACCTTGCTTTGCATCATGGCCTGGTCAGCCTCAAGCCCTCTGCTCACAGCAATGCCTCATCAAAGAGTCTAACCTCTCCCATCAGCTGGGACGATCCCTCTGCCCAGAACCACACACAGCACTTAAGTGGGTATAAGCAGAATAAGAGGAACTAGAACCCCTAGAGACCATACAGTACTGGGAGCAAGGCAGGCCCTGCTCTGTGGATGCAGTGTCCTCAACCCAGGCACCCTCACACCATCACTGCCTGGCATGACCCTGCAGAGACCCCTGGATGCACACAGGGGAGATGAGGGGAGCCCTGCTTCTGTCTCCATGACCACTTGCAGCTGTTTCTCTCCTCTTCTCAAGAGGCCAGGCTTCTTTGAAAACCTGATAAAAGCTGCAAACCTCCTCTTTATCCAGAAAAACGCTCAGGCACCTGGCATGATGGCCACAGCCCATAGCCATCCACCAACTTTATAGGGGCCACAGGGCCAGTTAAGACTCCCAGCTAAACCCAAAGAATAAAGTCACCACCTACCTTAAAAAAGACTAAGTGAAGGACTAAGCTCCTTCCTTGCCATTGCCCTGGTTTCTTAGACCCTGTAGGCTCACATCACCCCCCTAATCCCCACCATTTCTCAGCACGGTGGGTCTCCTTGATGACAGTTATCACCCTTTCCCCTGCCAGCCCACTGCCTCCCCGAGCTGCTGGCACCCATAGTCCCATACCACTTACAGCTACTTGTGGACCTCTATTTGCCCCCATGCCTCCCACCCTTAGGAGCAAAGGCCTCTTAAGGGCACATTCCAGATCTTTGCTCATTGTTCCTGCCTGGCACAAAACCTCCTCTGCAGGACAGCCCGGGTGGGATAGCTCTGGCCAATCCCATCCCGTCTGGCTGCTCAGCCTTCACCACCACCCTTGGGTGCCCAAGGAGGTTGTGATGCCTTGTGCACTGGGCCTTCTGCCTCAGTTAGCCTGCATAGGTTGTCTACCCTCTCCTTGCCAGAGGCCTGGATCCCTTCCTTGCCCAGGCTCCCCATTGAGCCCCCAGTGGCTCAGCACCAACCCTGGTTGTACCTTCCCACACTACATCCAGTCTCTGGGGCCTCCACTCCCCACAGGCCTTTAAGGCCCCTTCCCCACACAGTGGTTCTCAGCCTAGGCTGAGGGCCAGAAAGAATCCCCACACCCACCCAAATCCTGGGCATTAAATCTCAGAAATAGTTCTTAGCCCTGTCACCACCAGACTTGCAGGATCCAGATGAGGTGGTGGGGCCATGGCTGCAGTTCCCAGGACCCACACTGCCAGGGATTGGCAGTTCTGTGTATTTACTGAATCGCTGCATGGATCAACAACTGCATCCCTAGCTTGGGCCTTGTCCCCACCCTCATCCTGCAGATCTGTCACCCACCCTCCCAGCCCCCACACCTGGCTGCCCCCCAACCTCACCTGAAGTGAAGCCCCTCATAGGGCCGAGCTTCCCTTTCTTCCTCCCCAGTGACCTCCAGGTGTCGGAGGGCCCCTCCTCTGGGCTCCAAGCAACATACTCTTGAGCCGAGGAGCAGGCCCCACTCAGCAGAGGGATGGCCCTCCATGCCCGGAGTCTTTCAGGCATGGGGTGTGGGCTGCTCGTAGCACTGAGGCAGGGGCTACCTGGGCACCTAGGGTCTATGAGTACCTAGATGGTAGTACTGTCAGCAGCTGGGTGAGGGCATCCATACCCGGTGGAGCCCAAGGGTGTGGTGGTACTCAGAGGGTATTCAGAATCCTGAGGGCCTGTCAGGGCACTGAGGTTGGAGTGGGACCTGCCCATGCTGGGGCAGCCACTGAGAGAGCTGACAGCAGGTGCTACTCCATGGTCCTTTAGTGGCTGTGATACCCACCACACTGCACACTGTGCTCCCAGAGACAGTATCTCACTGGAGCCACCTTAGATCCCCTTCTGATTGCAGCCTCTCCTGCCCTGCCCTGCCCATACCCTGAAGCCCACCCCCTTCCCAGGAGCCAACGGTGTAGGAACAAGCAGAGGAAAAGCCTGGCACACTCACCGTCTGGTTGTCCTCATAGAGCTTCAGGTCGTAGCCACTAAGCTCCACACAGAAGATGATGGCTGTGACGCCCTCGAAACAGTGGATCCATTTTTTGCGCTCCGATCTCTGCCCGCCCACGTCCACCATCTTGAAAGTGAGCTCCTTGAAGGTGAACTTGTTCTCCACTATGCCCGTGGTCATGTCCCGGGAGCGCAGAATGTCCTCAACAGTGGGGATATAGTCGGGTGCGGCAATGCGCTCCAGGTCATTCAGGTAGTAGGCGGCGTTGTCCTCCAGGTGGTACTCACTGGAGCGGCCAAAGCAGGCCTGCGCCCCGGGGTCGGCCCACAGCCGCCGCATGACCCCCAGCAGCTCTGGTGTGATTTCACCCTTGCTCTCGGCAGGGCCTGTCAGCGCGAAGAGCTGGACTGCGTCATAGGCACGGTCTGGGTTATGGAAGTCAATCTTGAGTGCGGCCAGAGCACGGATGATGCGGGTCAGTGAGTCGATGGCGTTGTAGATGATGAGGGGCTTGTACTCCTTGCAGGCTTCCAGGTTGAAGCCACCACTGTGGATGATCTTCATCTGCTTCACAATGGTGCTTTTGCCTGAGTTGCTGGTGCCCAGCAGGAGCAGCTTGATCTCACGGCGCTGCCGCTGGCTCTCTGAGCGCAGGTGGCGGTCAATTCTCCGGGACCGCCGCGCCGCTTCTTTCTCCTCTGAGCTTTGCCGACATCCCATGGTCCGGCAGCGGCGGGCCCAGATGCAGAGCAGGGGACGGGGCACTTCTCCCTGTTGCCACCGAGCAGGGGACACTGAGAAGCAGGCCAGATATGCCTGGCAGGTGGAACCCCGCCGCCCTCAAAGCACTCAGTGTAGGTGGGGGGGCAAGGCTGTGCCACGCTGCAGCCCCTGCCCCAGCACCTCTTCTCCAGCTGGCATGGTGATCGTCTGTTGCGAGGAAGTAGCTGAGCCCTCCCTCTAGTGACACTCCACCTGCCCAGGCCACTGTGGGGCCTGATATGTCGTAGTCATTCCCTGTTCTCCGACGGTGGGAAGCTATACCGTAGAGTCTGCCGAGGCTGCTGCCGTCTGGTTGCTGGTTGCTGTGGTGATGCTGCTAAGTGTGGCTGGAAGGCCAGCCACTGGTGCCACGGGTGCTCCCTGCAGCCCCCCTGCCTTGGGCATCCGCCCTTTACCTGCCAACACAGAGAAGAGGGTGAGCCTCCTCCCACTGCAGACCAGGTAGGAAAGGGAGACCTCAGACATCGTCAGGAAGCAGCCTGGGGAACAGTGAATCAAACCCCCTCCCTTCCTCGGAACTCTGCTTAGTTGTGCCCAAACCACAGCAAAACAAATGTGCCTGGGAGCCATGCCCCACACCCTTCCTGGTAAGCCAGTTTGCCTGAAGCCTGGTGCTTCAGGAAAGGGTGCCCAGAGCCACACCAGGATTTTGGCCTTAGGGTTTTCAGAGTGAGGGAGTGAGTCCAGGGTCCTGCAGCCCCTCCCTGCCCACTGGACCCAGCCAACCTCCCCCTCCCAGAGCCTCAGTCTCTGGGTCTGGTGGTCATTAGGATTCAATACGGCAATCCTGCTGTGATGCTCCCCCCACCCCTACCCCACCGCCTCTTCACCCTTTCCTGTAGCTGCTGGGACTGTATCCACATGGGCCACAGCATCGATGGGGCTTGGCCTCTCCTTGGTTTATGGTGGGGTCCCATGCCAGAGTAACTGGATGACCCCCACTCACCAGCTCTCAGGAGCTAGGTCACTCTTGCTCTCTCCCAGGGCAGGACATTCACCAGGAGGCCTAGCAGCAAGCAGGCAGGCAGGGAACAGAGCAAGGTAGAGGCCCCAGGCTGGGAGCACCACGGGGTAAACAGCGGCCTGACTCCCTGTGGGGGAGGGGAAGGGAGGCTCAGGCTGGGTGGGCCCAGGTAGGGGAGCAGGGGCTGGGGGCTGGGGTGCAGGGCAGCAGCCAGCTGTGGGAAGCAGGACAGGCCAGAGTATGTCTGAAGGCATCGGGAATCGCTGAGTCCAGGGCAAGGCAAGGGGGCAGCCCACTGGCTTCCTGGTCCCAGGCCAAATCTTTCATGTCCCTGCTCCCACCCTGATGGTCAGTAAGGAATAGTTGTGCTCACCCCCTGGGCAGGGCCTCAGCACCTCAGGGCCCAGCTCTCAGTCATCCACCTGCTGAGCCAAGATGCCTGCATGCTCTTCCAGGGCCTCCCCCAATGACCTATGAGCAGCTGAGTCAGGGCCCTCCCCACCAGGGCAGTCCTGAAGCTCAGGCTCTGCCCCCACCTGGGAGCATGCCCCACACAACTCTTGACTCCTTCTTCCAACCTCTGTCCCAGCCTGGCTGCCCCCTGCAGCCTTCTCATTCTGCCATGGCCAGCATCCACCCCTCTAATGCCCCCATTCCACTCATGGTAGGTTCTGGACGGGAAGACACCCAAGGTGTCAGACAGACCCAGAGCGCCAAGGGCCTCATCTCGTTTCTCCACCCATCCAACCTCCCAGCTGGCCTCTGTGCCTGCTAGACCTGGCAATTCTGCTCTGAAGTGGCCCTGAGTGCCCAGTCTTTCCCTGGGGCCCACCTGCCTCTGCAGCCAGGGACCCTGTAAGCATGAGCCATCTCTCCCCGTCAGTCAAAACTTCATGTGCTCCCAGTGCTTCCAGAGTGTCATCCCAGATGTGTGGTCTGGGCACTTGACTCCACATTACTGGTGAGCCTATCCCTCACCAGTCACAAGCATCTGTTAAAAATAAAGTGTTCAGTGCAGAGCCTGGTCCCCAGCCAGGGGCAGCCAGTACCCCAGGGTCCTCATCACTTGTGGGTGCCTGTCCCCTGGGGTCCAGGAGCAGCACAGTACCCTACACACTATGGCCACTCAGTAAGTATTGATGGGAGAGAGGAACGGAAAGACTCAGACTTGAAGAGGCTGAGGAACTCTGCTGCTTTTCCACAGTCCCACCAGACCAAGGATGGGGGACATGCCGGGTGTGTACCACCGTGTGAGCAGGGGTCAGGGAAGAATTTGAGCAGCAGAGAGTTCCACGTTGTGGAACTACATGGGATTTTTTTTCTTCTTTGCATTTTACCAAATATCTTGTGTATTCTTGAATGAACTTTTGTTGTAAGAAGATTTTGTAAATAAGAGTCAGGGCTTTAACAAGGCCCTGTCTTTCATGCCACTTGGGACTTGCCTCTCTCCACTCTGGACTGTGAGTGTGTGGAGCAGGGACCCAGTGGCTGCTCCCTGGTCCCTGCTGATGACCCGGAAGCCCCTGGGGTGTAGAAAGGAGTCCAAAGTCCCTAGTAGTCAACACCCAGGGCACCACTCCTGCAGGAGTGCCAATGCCCTCCCTCCTGAAGGCAATGCCAACCAGGCTTGGGGTGCCTCATGTTGTCATTACCATTTTCCTCAATCTGTGCTTGAAAATCTAAGGTACACTCAGGCCCAAGTGACCAATTCTCTCTCATCTGGTCAGTGACAGAGACAAAGATCATCCAGAAGGGCAGATTCCTTCCACCGTTCACTGTCACCTAGACAAGCAGCAACCAGGCACCAGGTCTCCATGCCTCAGGGCACCCTGCAGTGACCCCACTCTTGGGACATAATCTAGCCCAGACAGGTGACACAACCAGTCCCCTGCCTCCATGCAGAGCTGCACCCAAACAGACCAAGACATTGGCCACTTCCTTGCAGTGCCACACATGATCACCCTGCCACTAGATCCTTCTGAAACCCAAATCCTTCACCTTGCAGCTTCGGCCTGGGGGCCCATCCAGGCCCAGCACAGGCTGTACTCTGGAGGGCTGGCTCAGTCACCTGGGGCTACTCATCAGTGGCCTCTCACCTCATTCCTGTACTGGAACTCCACCTGTTTTTCACAAGCCAGCTTGCGCACGGCTGCCACCCTGCCAGCAGGGCACCTTGTCCCTGCCTGTGGCCTGAGCCTCTCTACTGTGTCCTTTCTTTCTCTGGTCTCTCCTGCCAGGCTAGGGTTTTCTTAAAAAAATGGTGATGCCCTTACCAAACACCATGTACAAAAATTAACTTAAAACAGATCAAAAACTTAAATATAAGGACTAAAACTACAGAACTCTTAGAAGAAAGCACAAGTCAAGAGCTGCATGACCTTGATCTTAACAATGATCTCTTGGATATAACACCAAAGGCACAGGCAACAAAAGAAAAAAATAACAGGGGTGCCTGGGTGGCTCAGTTGGTTAAGTGTCTAACTTCGGCTCAGGTCATGATCTCACGGTTCATGGGTTTGAGCCCCACGTCGGGTTCTGTGCTGACAGTTTGGGGTCTGGAGCCTGCTTTGTATTTTGTGTCTCCCTCTCTCTCTCTCTCTGTCCCTCTCCCCCTAGTCTGTCTCTCTCTCTCAAAAATAATATGCATTAAAACTTTTTTTAAAAAATAGACAAACAGGACTCCACCAAAAATAAAAAATTTTGTGCATAAAAAGGTACTATCAACAGGTGAAAAGGCAACCTACAGGATGGAAGAAACTATGTGCAAAGCCTAGATCTGATAAAGGATTAATATCTAGAATATACAGAGCACTAAAACTTGGCCACAAAACAACCTGATTCGAAACTGGGTAAAGGACTTGAATGGACATTTCTCTGAAGAAAATAAATGAATGGCCAAGAAGCCATTCAAAAAAGCCATGAAAAAAAGCTTGGCATCACTGACCATTAGAGTAATGCAAATCAAAACCACCATAAGATATTACCTAATACCTATATAGATGACTACTATATCGAAGAAAAAACAAGAAAAGAATAAGCAGAAATTGGATCCCTAGTTTACTGTTGGTAGAAATATAAAATGGTGCAGCTGCTATGGAAAACAGTATAGCAGTTCCTCCTCAAAAAATTAAAAATAGAGGGGTGCCTGAGTGGCTCAGTCAGTTAAGCGTCTGACTCTTGATTTTGGCTTAGGTCATAATTTCATGGTTCATGAGTTGGAGCCCCATGTCATGCTCTGCACTGATGGTGTGGAGCCTGTTTGGGGTTCTCTCTCTCCCTCTTTCTCTCCCCGCCCCCACTTGCTCCCTCTCTCAAAATAAAGAAATAAACTTAAAAAAAAAGTAAAAATAGAAAAACCAGCAATTCCACTTCTGGGTGTATACCCCAAAGAATAGAAATCAGGGTCTTGAGGAGATTTTTGTACACCTGTGCTCATAACCACATTATTCACAATAGGTAAGAGGCAGAAGGAATCCAAGCATCCATTGGCAGATGAATGGATAAGTAAAATGTGATGCACACATACAAGGGAATACTATTCAGCCTTAAAAAGGAAGGACACATGCTTCAACATAGATGAACTTTGAGGACTTTATGGTCAGTGAAATAAGCCAGTCACAAAAGGACAAACACTGTATGAGATAGATGGTTGTACAACATAATGTATTTAATACCACTGGACTGTACACTTAAAAATGGCTAAAATAGTTAAGTTTTACATTATGTCTATTTTAACATCAAAACAACCCCACAAAACAAAACAAAAAAATAAGTCTTGTGAGCTACTCTAAAAATAAAAATAGTGAGAAGGCCAACTGGTGCAAGAGAAATAGGCAGGCTCCTGCCGGGTCCTGGCTTCACTCACCAGTGGAGGGCCACTTAGGGCCCACAACATCTCTCCTGTGGACTGGAACACCTGACCTACTGCCCCCCAGCTGGTACCAAGATTCATGTGGGGGTGAATCTCACGAACTCAGCCTTTAGTCTAAAGCTACCCTATCTGAGGAGGTGAGACTTGCATTTTGGAATGACCCCAAGGCTAAGGGCTGGGCTTCTGAGAATCAGGAGAGCAGTTTGGGGGCTGGCCATGTGGTCCTTGACCAGTGCGGCCACAAGGGAACATGGGAGTAAAGGGGAGAGAAACACAGCCAGGTGGTGACTGTGTGCATTGGGCCAAATCTGGGAGCTTCTGCCATCTGCATGGGGCAGCCCCCAAGAGTTATATCTGAGGGTCCCTCTATTAGAGGCACCCTCTTCCTTCAGATCACCAGAACCAAACAAGCAGAAGGCCTACTCGGAATTCTCCCTGAAGCTCTGCAGGGCTCAGACACATCCCAGGGTGTATGAGTGCTCAGTGCCTTGGAACTGGTGGCAGGGGACAGGGTTGTGCATGGACACAGGGAGGGAGGCCTGTGAATGGGAGCCTTGGCCAAGGTCCAAATGGGACCTCAGGACAGTCCCATTCTGAGGGTCGGCTTCTTTGCCTTCATGTGAGGTTCCTGCCAGTCCTGTCTCTTTCTTAGTCTAATTTGGGCTTTAGTGGGCTTCCTAGGACTCCCCGTGTCAGCCCAGAGACAAAGGACCAAGGGCAGGATGACCACATTGTTCCCTGGTTCAGTAACTGCTCACAGTTCCCCAGGGCCTGACACCCACGACTCCCCACCACAGCGCTGCTGGGTCTGGCTGGAAAATACTGAGTCAGGGTAAGGGGAAAAGTGCCAGGCAGAGGAAGGGCATGTGCAAAGGCCCTGTGGGTGAGGGGAGAGGCAAACCATGGTGTGACTGGGGAGGTGAAGGAAGGTCAGAGTGACAGGACAGAGAGAAGAGTCACAGGTGAGAGGAGGAGGCAGGGTTGATCAGAGGTGCCCATTGTGTAGGTGCATGCAGATTTGTGAGCATGTGGTTGAGTGTGTGCATTCGTCTGGGGTTGCACACATGCAGATGTGTGTGCGTGTCTGTTTGCAGGACTGTGTATGTGTGTAAGCACTAGTCTAGGTATGTGTTTATGTGCAGGTCTGTGTTTGTGTGTGGGAAAATGTAAGTGCATGCATAGGTCTGTGTGTGGCTAGCTGTGGTGTGCCTGCACCACAGTGTATAGGGAGAGGAGGCATGGGCTACAGTGTGGCGCTGAGCTGAGGTGAGCCAGAGGGGCTGAGGGAAGGAGTCAGGGGTTACTTACCACTTACTGGGGCTGGGCCTTTGAGCCCGGCACTGGGGTGGAGGTAGGGGGCACTGCTGAATGAAGCAAAGACACATGCCCGAGTTTGCACAGGTGGAGGGGAGTCAGAATCATGCCAGAGGCAACAAATAAACTGTGACAGAGAAGGGTGCCAAGCTGCAGCGTAGGGTTGCAGGTGCTGAGGTGAAGGCTGCAGGTCTGTGAAGGTGGGCAGGGCCTGTTTCCTGACAGGTGACCATGAGCAGGTGGTGAGGGGAGCGGAGTGTAACTGCCAGTTCAAAGGCCCTGAGGTGAGAATATGCCTGGGCAGTCTGAGGGACAGGAAAAACGGTAGCTGGCATTGAATGTGGGGTGCTAGCAATAGGAGGTCACTATAAGGGCTCCAGCTGTTTCTCTGAGTGAATTGAAAGCCAACCAGAGTTTGAGCGAGGAGTGCCCTATGTGTGAATAGAATTGGGTGGGCTCCTACATGCAGCTATCCAGGTGACAGGGCAGCAGTGTGGGCAAAGGCTAGGGGAGGGGGGCGCACAGGCTGTATGACAGATGGTGTCTAGTGATGGAGTAGGGTTGGGTACAGGGCACCCCACGGCCTGGCCAGCAGGCTAGGAGTAGGGCTAAAAGGGGACGCTGGGAGGAAGTAGGAGGTATGCCATGGTAGACTCTGCAGACATGTGGACCAGCATGGCTATGGCTCTTGATAAGTTCCATCATGGGCCTTCATGGGTCTCCCTGACTCACCTACCCACTTGCCTGTGTATCTAAAGGCTACCAGGATGCAGTCCTCAAACCCAGAGTCTACTCAGGGACTCCTTGGCTAAAAGCTGCTCCACTGCCCACAGCCTCAAGGCCAGATACTCGAGCACACACACCATGTATTCCCTTTAAGCCTTTCCTTGCCCTGCCCCCAAGCCCCTGACCCTGGTTTCTGCTCACCACCTGACAGGCCCAGCCCATTCTCATATCTCACTGCCCACTTCCTCCAGACATGACCCTCTCAAATCTCTATTTATGTCACAGATGCCAGGTGACAGCGCTGAGTCAGGGGTGGGGACAGTAGAGGAGTAAAGTGCTGCTACCTATCTGGATCCTTCCACATTCTGGTTCTCTGTACCCTGGATGCCCACCACGCCAGGCCATGGCTCTTCTCAGGCATGCCCCACATGGCCTAGCACAGAGCTCCAGCCATGTAACACTCATGTCCACTACTGTCCTCGCTCATGGCTGAGTTAAGGGCAGGGGCAGAGGCAGGGCAGAGCAAGGCTCTGTAACACCTTGCTTTTTTTGTGTGCATTTGTGCATGCTCCCCCACAGAGGAAGAGAGCCCAAGACCAAGGTCACCAAGGTGTTGATGCCCAAGCCAGGCTAAGCCAGAGGGTCTCCAAGGAGAGAAGACGGCTTATCAGCTTATGGCTCTGGGAAGATCTGGCCTTGGTGGGTGGGGCTTGCTCATCACCAGGCCCCCACTTCCTTGGAGGGAGGTAGAAACAAGAAGCCAAGGCCCTCACTCTACGGACTCCCTCCCTACCCAAGGAAAGCCCACTCCATGCTGAGTCCTGGCCTATCAGAAATGGGTGAGCCAGGGTGGATGTGGGGGGGGGGGTGGAATTTGGTCCCATTGAAGAGGCAGGCCCACATCTAGACTGAATAAATGGAGAGGCATAGTCGTGTTTGACGCCCAAGCAGAAGCCGCTCAGATGGCCAGGTGTGGGGTAAACAGGGGTAGAACCCCAGAAGCAGAGGGCAGCCCAGGTCTCAGGGCCAGCAGGCAGGGTGATCCCACATACCCATGCCACCAGCGGGCCCCCAGTCTTCCCACAGACATGACAGATGTCCCAGGCCTAAGTGCCCCTGGAGAATGCTCAGCACCAGCATGGGGGTCAGCAAGCAGTTTGAGGTCCTGGGCCTTTCCATTCACCCAGAGCTGCCAACTTGTCGCCCCCCCATGGAGGCCAATTATCAGCCTGGCTGGGCAGGGCTATATGACTCAGCATTACTGTCCCCTGGCCCCGCCCTCCACCCCAGCTTGCTCAGACACCTGCCCTGGTGACAGCGGCTCTCCCACCTGCCAGCTCCACCTTGGTACCCGGCAGCTGCTCTGTGGTGACCTGGAGCGGGAGGAGGGTGGAGGCCCAGCCTGAATGTCTGTGACTTCAGGCCCTTCCTCACATATGGGTGTCTGGGCAGAACAGGGAAGGACCTGCCCCAAGTCCCAGTAGGCTTATGTCTTAGGGTTTGCAGGCACTGCCAGAAGAGGCATGTTGGGGTACCCTGACATGTTGGGGTCCACATGCCTCTGCTGCTTGCCAGCCTTGGGTTGTCCTTGGCTTGGAGGTCAGAAGGGGCTCCTGTCGCCTTCTGGGGGCAAACCTACCCATGTCATTTCCATCTTCTTCTAAAGAGTGGGCCCCCCTCCCTGCCCTCTGGAACCGCCGTCCCTGCGTCAGCTCCCATCGTGGGTCTATTTTAGAAACACAGGGTCTGGAAAAGCCACTGCCTGCCCAGTCACTGATTATCAGTTTTTCTCCTCTTAGTAAGGAAATGTTTCCCACTGCCCTTTCATGCCTGGCACACTGGAATCCAGTGTTCTACTTTTGGTCGACATTTGTGCATGCTCCTTCCTGCCTGAGTGTCATGTGCTGCTGTTCCTTGTCTGCAGTCCTCTTTAGGTCTTCTAGAGCCCAGCCTGGACCTGCAGGGGTCTTCTTGGTGGCTCTTCTGTGGTCTTGCATCAGCCGATGTCCTCTCCTTGCCCCGTTCTTGTGCTGGTTTGGACTTCCCTCCCCTTTCAACTCTCCACCTCTCCCCTGTCTGAACATGGTGAGGCCCCAAAATAGTACATTCACCTCCCTAGCACTGCTGTGCCCACCTGCCAGCACCCTACAGGTGTGTTACTGCCCTTGTCTGCATGCATTGCCATAATGGTCTGGTTGCCAGGGCCCAGCAGAGTCTTCATGGTGCCGTTTCCTTGTGTCCTTGGACCATCAGGGAAAACTATGGGCTGGGCCTGGAGAGGGTCTGTCCCAAGGAAGCTGGGCATTATGGTGTCAGGGCCAGGCTTGGCTTTACTTTCCAAGCCCACACTTTGCCTCCTCAGGCTGCTGAGGCCACCAGGAGGGGACGGTGCTGCCATAGCCATGTGGGGGACACAGGCAGCATCTCTGTCATGTGTGGGTCAGCCCTTCCCTGGGTGCCTACCTGTCCTCACACATGTGTCCTGTGGAATCAGCCTTATAGCATCCCAGGGACATGGGCATGACCATACAGATGCAGGAACGAGGGTTTGAGGAGCAGGCGGCAGGGGGCATGGTGGGGGGCTTCCTCAGGGCTGCCTGGCTGGCAGCCTGCAGGGCTCAGCCTCCATGGGGGCCTCCCGCCTCCCATCCCCACAGCACAACCTGCTTACCTGCTGTGACTTACTCCAAGTTCCTCTTTAAATTGACTTGTGTCTTTTACTTAGACATACTTAAAAATGACTTCGTATTTGTACTTAAATGGAAAGCTGGGGTTGCCGTAGGCAGAAGTTACCTAAACTGTAAGCTGGTGTCGTTGCTGCCTGCAGGGACGCTGCCCATGGAAGGGCCAGCAGGGCGCTGGCTGTTTGTTAAACAACTGGGATTAGTGCACTGGAGGGTGTGAGAGCCACACTGGCACCAAACTGAGATTTTCTCCTTGAAGGAAAGGGATTGATAGAGAAATGAAAAAGGATTACCCTCCTCCTGGGGAGGGCGAGTGCTGGTCACAGCTGTGGCCTCAGGCCACCTTGTATGATCTGGGGGTGCAGACGGGTACATAGAGAATCTGGGCCCAGAGGTCCTCTAGCTGGGACCCGTGGGCAGAGACAGTGGGGCAGGAGTACCAGCAGCGCATCCCTTGTCCTCACTCAGACCAGAGGACGTCTCTCGTCTCAGGAAAGAGCACCACTCTGACCTCAGAAAGTCGCCCCCTCTTCTGCTCACTTCCATTTGCTTGTTCATCAGGGGCCCCTCTGCTGCTTCTCCCATCACTAAATGACCTAGCACGGGGTTCAGTGGACATCTGTAACCAGGCCTGAGGCCTTCTACACTCAGATCCAAATGGGCAATCAATCAATCACTCAATCAACCACTAGGCCCGAGATGATCATCACTGCGCCCTCTGGGAATCAAGCCTCGTGTGTGGTGGCTCAGCTCTGGACTTGGGGACACGGGTTGGGGGGTGGGGGGAACAAGCTGAGTCTGTGCATCAAGGAGCTCATATTCTGGCTGAGGGGACCATGAGAAAATAAGTGTGCAAGGACATTTTTGATAAAGGGCAGCACCGTGGAGAAGAGGGAACAGAGGCATGTGGCGGGAAGGTCTAGGGAGGTGACAAGACATGACTGCACTTCATGCAAGATAGTGGGAGAGGGGGCCAGAGCAGGAGGCAGGCAGGGAGGGGACACCTGAGGGGACACTGCCACAACTGCTCAGTCGGGCAGAAAAGACCCTGCCTGGCCTGGGCCCAGCTCACAGCAGGCCCACCTGAGCAACATCCTTCCCATGATTCCCTAGGGAGTGGCTCAGTGATGGCTGCCATGGCAAGGACCTTCACTCCCTGGCCCCACTGAGACCTTATTTCTCCCACGAAAGTGCCTTTGAGGGGGTGGGCAAGTGCATCAACCTGCACCCAGAAACTGTGGGCAGTCTGCTGCCAGTCCCTAGGTGGGACGCTGGACATGTGGGCTCCCTGGAAAGGCCAGCAAGGCAAGGCCCAGGAGTGCGACTGAAGGCAACATGTCTCCCCCACACGTTAGAGCTTGCGAGCCTGAGCAGCATCACGTATAGCAGAATCTGGGTCGCCCCATTCCAAATGCTCCAATGGTTTTGGACACAACAACACATACTTCTGGACTAAAAAGCCTTATCTTCCTGAGGAGATAAAAGCCCTGCTTGCCTTGGTGCCAGTATCACTGGGTGGGGGACAGGGACAGGCCACTCTCCTAGGAGATGCCCTCTGGGGAAAGCCAGCCTCCAAACCTTCCTTCCTGGGACCCCCCCAACCAGAAGCCTGGTCCTGCCTCCTTCCTGAGTCCCCCATCTCCCTGTCACAGTGCCCTGACCCAGCCCACCCCACTGAAAACGTCCCCCTCTGAGGCCAAGCAAGAGCCTTCCTCCCTGTGAGGGCCCCCTGACTGTTGCAGCACCAGGCAGCCCCCATGGAGCCTGAGGGACTCAGTGGAGACTCGCCGCCTGCCTCTGTGTGACCTTGAGCTAAGTGTCGTGTGCTACTGGCTCAGCCTGGGACTGGACTTCACCCTGGGAGAGTCTAGCAGGGATGCCTAGGACTGGCCCTTCTTAGGCCTCTGGGCCACTGGCTGCCTTGCAGGTGTCTGCCGGGAGCATACCCACCGTGCCCTCAGGTCGGTCTGACCTCCTGCTCGAGGCCCACCTTACCCTCCTTCTTCCTCTCCGTTGCCAGCTCTGTAAAGATGTGCGGAGCAGATGGATGGGTAGATGGACGAACACCAAAAATTACTGGTTCACAGCTCCGAAGCTTCCCAGCACTCCCTTCTGAGTGCGTTACCTCACATGACCTTGCCTGGGGGCCTATGTGGAGGGTCTACTGCCATCCACACTGGGTCTCAGAGACCCCAGTAGGGGACTCCGACCCCTATGCCGGTGCCCACCCTGCCCCAAATGCCCGAAGGCATTTCACCCACCCCTCCCCAGGCTGCAGGCAAGAGTCCTCCTGAGCCTTTCAGCATCTCCCTCCTACCACCCCTGGGAGTTCACCCTGCCCTTTCCCACCCCAGCAGGCTTGTGCTCTCACCCTAAACCCTATCCTGACCATTTCTCATCCTGCTGAAAATAAGTTAGGAGCCAGGAAAAGGCATGAGGGGAGAGAGCACATCTGTGCACCCCGTCCCTCCCACACTGTGCACCAGCATCTCCTGGTCTCCCTCACACTGAGAAACCCCACACTTCCCTGCAAGTTGCTCCTGGACTCTCCCCTGGAGTGGTCCTGAGGAAGGGGCTTCCAGGCTGGCCTGCCCAGGAGGGAGCTCTACAGTGTGGGCAAGCAGCCCCTTCCCTGGCTCCTGTCTATTACTGACCCATGTTTTACAAGCTTTTCAGGTAGAAGGACCTACCCCTCACCGTTCTAACGTTTTAAAAAACAACAAAAAACCAACCCTGTAGATTGCACCAGGGGTGCATGCATGTGTACATGCGTGTGTGTGTGTGTGTGTGTGTGTGTATTTATTATAGGTATATTTTTAAGATCTGTTAATGACCATAAGTTGCCACGTCAAAGTTGGGACTTCTGGCTCATTGGCATATTGAAATATGACTTAACACAGGGAGTCATAAGAATGATAATACCAACTTTAAACAATTTATTTTAACTTAAGACAGATAATCATACATTCCTTTGCCAATTTTGAGGGCAGGCCATCTTTTCTCAGAACACAGGCTCACTTACTGGAGTTACTGTCACTGTTCCTTCTCAAACCAGAGTACACTATGTGTGAGGTCCAGTTGACTTTCTCTGGGCAATGTAAGGTGGTGAAGTACCCAGGGCCTGAATCCTAGGTTGTCATGGCTCTCTGTCCCCAGTCTTAAAGTTGTCTGGCCCAAACCAAACCTAATCACAGTTTGTACTGAGGTTTTCTAAAGCATCCACTGAATTTCCACAGAATCCCTCTTTACATTCATATTTCATCAGTGTATATGGTGTTCAAGGATGTAGTCACAATGACAAGTACAATTGGCACACACAGGTTTAGGCCAAACACCAGTGACTCAAAGGGATGGGTGCCAAAGTGCAGGGCACCCACCACCTGTTGTTCTGGAGCATTCAGCCAGCACACTTACCGCAGTATCAGAGCACTCCCATTCATTCAGTGAGCATTGGTGACGGGGGTAAAAGGGTTAGAGCTTGGTTAGAGCATTAAGATTTCTATAAGGTTTGTAGATGACTGCATTTCATTGATCACAACAGCTTCTTTGAAAAAATGGTAGCATGTGCACATGTGAGACACTTCTGAGCTGGGGAAACAGGACTCTGTGTGTTGGGTTCTTTGCAGCCACTCCATAGCCAACGGGCCTCAGGCCATTGGATTAGCTTTACCATATCCCCCCAACCCGCCCAACTGGCCTGGCACTGGCAGACCCACAGTGAGTCTCCTCTTAAAAGCAGCCCCCCTTTCTTTGCCTCTTCCTAGCTCCCTGCTTATTTCAGAGCCAGAGTCTGAGCAGATGGGAGAAGGACCAAGGTTGGGTGCACAGTGTCCCCAGCTGCAGAGGGGCCCCAACAAATGGCTCTACCCCAGCTAGACAGCCCCTCAGCCTCAGGGTACTGAAGATGACCAGGGAGGCCGTTCCCTATGGCCCTGTACTGTCCTGTGGCTCTAGATGCCCTCAGCCTTCTAGCTCACAGCCGCTAAGGCTGACCAGATGAGATGCGATAGCATCGCCTGAGGAACACTGACTCAGGAGGAAATCAGGCCAGAGATTTCTGAGCCAGGAGTAAATAAATAAATAAAAATGAAAAGGTTCCACATACAAGGGGGAGGGAGGCACAGATGTGCAGGGAAGACATGTGGCCTTTACTAAAAGCTGAGTGGAAGGGGTTGCTGCCTGGGGTGGAGCCTGGCTCCCCGTTTCCATAGGGGAGGTAACTGTTGACTTTTAGTCAGGCCCGTGGGCTGGGTAAAGACTCTGATTTAACCACTCTGGGTCTCTTGCCCTGTAATTTCCTGCCTCTGAGTGTGGCATCCCAAGATCCTACCCCCCACTCTAGCTACCAGGCCCCAGGCCAGACCCTCTTTGCTGAGGACTCTATGGGCCAGGCAGGTGCATATCTCCTTCTCTGAGCCCCCCTCCCCCACCTCTGTGCAACTCCTTTTTTTTAAATCTTTCTCACCTGGAAGGTGAGCACTACCTCCCATCTGTTCCGTTTTTATTCCTTGCCCTTCCCCACAGCCTGCTTCCCAAGCCTTCTGAACGCACACAGGTCCGCAGGCTGTTGAGTATGAGGCCCCTGCCCTGGAGGCTGCTGCAGGTCACTTTCAGTGGCTGGTACTGGTCCTCTCATCTATGCCGAGTGACCCCCAGGAGCCTCTAAGCCTGCAGCAGCTTCTGACCCTGTTGGTGGAGTTCTTGAGAAGCAGAGCCCGAGATGGTGATTCTTGGGCATGTGACTGACCCAGGGAAGCAGGTTCAGGAGAGAGGCAAACAGGACAGGGCCAGGCAGGGAACCAGGCAAAGGTGTGGTTTCAGCCACCTTCTCGCTATGGCCTGATCCCAGGGAGCTGTGGAGCCTGAAGGAAATCAAGGCTGTTTCACCTTATGGGACAGGACAGGGCCTCTCAGGGCTCAAGGCACTTCTCCAGCAAAGGGTGCAGCTGTGAGCACGCAACACTGACGTGGTTGGGGACAGTGTGCTGGCATAAAAGGGGACCTGGGGGCATCTGTGGCATATGTCTACTGCATGCTCTGCTCTGCCTCCCTCTGTCTCCTGCCCCAACTCCTTCTAACAGAACCCAGTGCCTCAGGTCAGGGATAGGGCTAACTGGCCTTGGAGGAGCCCTCTGTCTGGAATCAGTCACCAGCCTCCAAATTCCCAGCCCTTCACTGGGACTGCCACAGTGATCTCCAGGCACCCTTTCTCTCTCCTGGACCCTGCACTCTGTGCTCCCCCAACAGCCAAGGGGATCCTTGTCAGACTATAAGGCAGAGTATCTCTCCTGTGCTCAAACCTTTGCTAGCTGGCCATCTTAGGTATATTTTTAAAAAAATTTTTATGTTTTATTTATTTTTGAGAGAGAGAGAGAGAGCGTGAGCAGGAAAGGGACTGAAAGAGAGGGAGACACAGAATCTGAAGACAGGCTCCAGGCTCTGAGCTAGCTATAAGCACAGAGCCTGACACGGGGCTTGAACCCATGAACCGCGAGATCATGAACTGAGCTGAAGCCGGACGCTTAACCAACTGAGCCAGCCAGGTGCCCCTGGCCATCTTAGTTTTGAGCCAGAGTCTGAGTCCTCCCAGGGCCCTAGGGCTCTGTGACTCGGCCTCTCTTCCTGCCCTGCCATGCCCCCTCTACTTTCCACCCCTGCTGCACTGGCCCTCCTGCTGTCCCTTGAGTATCATCCACAATTTCAACTCGGGCCTCTGCACTGGCTGTTCCCTCTGCCTGGAACACTCTTTGTCCAGAGAGCCAATCCATCCTTTCCCCAAATGGCTCAGATGCCCCCACCTCGAGAAGCCTCCCTGCCCATTCTATTTATGACTCTCCAAATGTCCACAACACTGTGTTTTCTACCATGGCACACAGCTTCACACCACGTCACTGAGGGGCCAGGTGTCAGTAAGGTAGAAACACTGTGTTTTCTACCATGGCACACAGGTTTACTGCCCCTCCCCCCCTTCTGCTCCATCACACTTACAGAATAGCTTCACAGGGCAGGGGCTGTTGGTCTGTGTGCCAACGATGTGTCCCACAGGCCCAGAAGTACCAGGCAGGAAGCAGGTGCTGATAAATCCATCCCAGCCCTTTGTATTGAATGAGGGCAGGGCCAACTCATCACAGGGAGGGGAGAGCCAGGGACTTCTGGGAAGTCTTCTGAAAAGGCCCTTGGCCTCCCCTCAACAGACACGGTGGATGTGTGACCACCTCTCACCTAGTCTTGACCAATCCTGATACTGCTCTGCCTCTGAGCCCTCAGCCCAGATGTCCCTTCATCTGGTAAGCCCATCAGGACTGGGCTTCCGTTGCTGCCACTGGAAGCTTGCCCCCACCCCAACTCTAACCCTCCCGCAGGGCCCTGAGGCCCCTCACAAACCCTGGTCCTCACCCTTGGCCTCCCAGTTCCAGCCTTCCTGTGCCAGTGACAGGACACCGCCTGGGGCTGCAGCGTTCCCTCTGCCCCAGTCCTCAGTGGCCACAGTGGTCATACGCCCCACACTCCCTCCACACCAGTCCTCCATCCCTCACCCACCCCAGGAGAGCCCCAGAACAGCCAGCAAGACAAAACCAACACACCCAGAGACCCAGGCCACATAGGAGCCAAGCCCAGTTGAGGAGCTGGAGGAGCTGGGGCAGGGATGGTGGGTGTTATGTGGCTTCCTGAAGGAGGCAGATAAGTTTAGGGCCTCAGACAGCCCTGTCAGTGCTTCTGCGCCCTCCTCCCTGCCATGAGGTGGGGCAGGGCTGGGGATGTGCGTGCATACGTGCATGGTGTTATCATAGAGGAAATCAATGCCTGGCACTGGCCCAGTGTTTAAGGGAAATGAATAGATTTTGGCCGAGGACAAAGAGAGTTTGATTAATCAAAAATTGGATAATGGAGGCAACACTCTAATTATTTTTCTTCCCAGCATTTTATCGAGAAATATGTTTGCACAGCATATCAGAGGTAATGGACTGGGTGAGGGGATGTGACCAAGCTGGAGAAAGCCCAGCTTGGGGACAGGGCCACAGTACCCCACATGTGCTGATGGGGACTGGCTGGCTGGTCCTGGTGGTTACTCCATGGGGCCACAGGAAGCAAGAGGGGACACATGGTACAGGCCTGAAGTTGCACACAGCCGGGGCAGCTTGGGTCACAGCAGATGGGGTGGGAAGGGGTGCTTGCTGCCATGTGGCCAGGGGGTATGGAGGTGCAGTGCCAGCTCTGGTCACCAGGACCTGATGGAGTCAGGGTGAAGGCTGCAGGTGTCAAGTACTCCAACCCATGGTCAAGCAGGGTCTTTGGAAGCCCCTTTGGGCAGTGTGGAGCAATTTCCCACGTTCACCCTGGTGAGCTGCCCTATGGCTGAGGTCAGACAGGACCACTGGGTGCCACAGGACCTTCTCATAGCCCTCTCTATCATTCATCTCCTTCTCCTGCACTGTCCCCACCACTACAACACCATTTCTGTGGTCACCTGGTCTCCTAATTCCAGGCAGCCTTCTTGGAGCTCAGTATGAAGCTCACTCAATTGCTCATTCATTCATTCATTCAGGGTACAGAAAGAGGCTGCCATGGGAAGAGACATTCATAGGGTCCTGGGTTGCCTGTTAGACTCAGGATGCCAGTGAGGAAGTACTGAAGAGGAGGTGAGTCCTCACCTAATCTGGGGATCAGAGTCAGTGTCCGGAAGAAGGGGCACATAAGGAGAGATGAAGAATGAGCTGAAGCTGGGGCACCTGGGTGGCTCAGTCAGTTAAGCGTCTTCCGACTTCAGCTCAGGTCATGATCTCACTGCTCGTGGGTTCAAGCCCCACATCGGGCTCTGTGCTGACAGCCAGCTCAGAGCCTGGAGCCTGTTTCAGATTCTGTGTCTCCCTCTTTCTCTGACTCTCCCCTGTTCATGCTGTCTCTCTCTCTCTCAGAAATAAAAAACATTAAAAAAAAAAAAAAAAAAAGAATGAGCTGAAGTTTCTAGGCAAGAGTGAGGGTGTAGTGGGTGGAGTCAGCCAGTCCCTGGCAAACACATCTGAGTCTAAATCCTCCCTCCAATACCCACTGTGGACATCACTCCTTAACCATGACCACTTTCCCTCTGAGCCATACATAACACAGCCTCAGAATTCTTCTTAACACTCTGTGCTTTGGGCAGTCACTCCAAAGTTGGTACAAGAAATGAAAACTCTCTAAACTCTTGCAAGGCTAATGTAAAAGTGAGGACACTGAGACCCAGAGAGTGAAGAGGCTTCACCAGCATCAGCATTACAGGCAGAGCCGGGACTAGAACCCAGGTCTCCTAATTTCTTGTCCAGTGCTTTTCCCCCTGCACCAAGCTGCTCTGCTGAGCTGATCTTGGGGCACAGGCCAAAGAAAGATCATTCAGCCATCACATGGTCACTGCAGACACTGTGTTCCTTCCCTGCCACCAGGATCTTGTATTGGTCTCTTACAACGGTTTCCCATGGACATGACCCTATTTGTCATGACCATGTGAAACCTCAACATCGGACCAAGGCCTTAGCAGGTCACACCACGTCACTGAGGGGCCAGGTGTCAGCCTGAGGCATCTGATTTCCAGTGGCAGGGACCTGTGCCTATAATGGCAGCGTGAGAAGTGAGACAGCCACATGCCTTGGCTTATGACCGAACCAGGGCCTCACTGGCATGCACTCAGTGGTGTCCACCTGTAGGTGATTTGTGTTTGTCAGCCAGACCTAAAACCCAAAGACACACCTCTTGCGACCCAAAGGCACAACCTCTTGGGAGCAGAGGGTTGAGCTGGAGCAGTTGTTCTCCAGTGTGAGGGCTGTAGTCCCCAGGAAGCCCAGCCCTCTGCATGAATGTGGTTCAAAAAGTCATGTTAGCCCTGTCCACTTGCCAGTATTCATTTCCTTCTTCAACAACCATTTCCTGAGGCCCTACTATCTCAGTCTCCTCAACTCTGAGGACTACACTGAGGTAAAATTCAGCCCCTTCTTGGAGGAGCTGGTAGTGGAAGGATAAAGTGAACCTCTGCTTTTCGAAGGCATTCACTCACTGTCGTCCACAGCAGGTTCCATTGCTGTCCCTGTGAACAACTGCATCTGGGCTCTGGGGGAAATGTGCACAACTGAGCTTACTGTCCTCTGCTCCAACACCACAACCTTGACCTCTCTGGCTCACAGGGCCTTGCCAAGGGGGTCAGGGCTCAGGTCCTGGAACCCTGTCTGCAAAGCTCTCCAGCCCAGAGTTGGGGAGGGCTATTCAGTTGGGTCAGGGTCTCTTTCTGAAAGATTTGCTCTGACCACTCTGCCAGCCAGAAGAGGCACAGCTGGCTTGGACAAGCCCTTGCAGATGGGTGTGTTTCTGGCTAAGGGCTGCTGGAAGGAACGCTGGGCTTGACACTGTAAGGCCTCTTCCTGTACCACGGTTTTTAACAGTCTCATTTCTTAGCACTTTTTGATGGCTTCTCCAGGGATGTCTCTAAAAGAGAGTTAAACCTTAATTTAGAAGCAAATAACTCAAAACTCTGTGATATAGCAGGTTCCTTTGGAAAAGAGATGAACTCAAGGAAGCCATTGTTGTGTGAAGCCATCTGCCGCGCTCACCTGGGTCCTGCCAACAGGACTGCCTAGCCCTCAGCCTTCAAACTGTACCTCCTGCCCGAGGTCAAAGGACAGAGGGGGAAGAAGTAGCACTCACAGGAGTCCAGGGTGAGGCTTGCAGGCTGGCTCCGACTGATCCCAGTGGCCCCAAGTGCCAAACTGCCCACTGTCCAAGGGAGGGAAGTAAAGGGGGGACATGGTGGTGAGCCTGTGGCACTGCCTTCCCAGGGCCAAAACGGCTTCATGGGCGAGCACTTGGGCAGTCATACAGGGCCCCATGCCTCGTATAATGGTCTACTGTCTTGAAATGTTTAATAACTTTTAAGTAGGGCCCCGCAAATCATATAGCTGGTCTTACCCCTGTTGCTTAGTCCCCAAGCACCCCATGCATACCTCGGGGTTTGCCTCAGGGGATCTGCTCTCCTGAGAACACCCTCTTTCACAGCCTTCCCCCACACCATGCCACGTAGCCATCATGATTGTGCTCCCACCTCACTTGCTGGTCAATCTTTCTTAATCTTTTTTCTGGAAGCTCCTTCTCAGCTCATGCTCTGATAGGTGAGGGCCCTGAGGCCTGACCCAACCCCTCTGGTCCCACCTACCCTTGATCCTCAAGTGATCTTGGCCAGTCCCTGGCTTCCCATACACCTGGTGCCAAGGACTCCAGGTTTCTACCCCCAACCTCACTCGCCCCTCTGACGGCCACATATGTCCATGTCCACCAGGGTCTAACCCAATTTCCAATTTTCCACCTCTCATGAAGGAATCCATATCTTCCTTCTCTGCTAATGCCATCCAGATGTCCATGCTTCCTGTCCATCATTAGGTACCTCTTTAAAATAAATCCCCATCCAACCATTTCTCATGACCCCTATTGTTCTCACTGCACTGGGTCTGCAGTCTCCTTCCCCTGCTGTAACAGCTTCTCTCCTCTTCCTGCCTGGATTTCTGGTGGGCCCTCCAACAGCAGAAGTGGGTCAGCCCCAGTGGCTTTGCACCTGCCATCCTCTCTCCTGGTGCTCTTCCCTTTCAGTCATGACTCACCCATCACTCTCCATGGCACTGTGCCAATGGCCCCTCCACACAGAGGGACTCCCTGACCCTCCCCCTCCCATTTTCTTTAGTTCTCTTCACAGCACCTACCTTACCTGGCATTCAGTTACCCAAGTGTTGTGTCAGCCTCTCTGGGCCTGCTGTGAGCACCATGAGAGCAGACACTGCATCTGTCCTGCTCCTCACCATATCCCTGTGCCTGGTACGGTGCCTAGTACTCGGCAGGTTCTGGTAAATATTAGCCAAAGGAATGAATGAATGCATGAACCATATCCATTTCCTTGGGCTCTGTACAGAAGGCTGACATCTCCCATGTGCTCCATCAGATGGTCCCTGTGGTTAGGCCCCATCAGTTCACTACTGTGAAGCATCTTCCCTGTCAGTGTGGACGCATGTAAGGGACCAGACGCACAGGGAGGTCCTGTGCAGAGACAGGTGCAGGGATAGGGCAGGGAACTCTTCGCTCTGTTCATGCATGAAGACAAAGAAGCTCAGTCAGCATAGGGCTGCGTTGGGGGCGACAGGGCTAGGGCCTGACACAGGCCTTTGGAGGCCTCAACTGGAGGGCCCCCTGAACCTGCTTTGGGGAATCTGGGCCTTTCCACATCAATCCCTGGTCTGCCTAAGGTGTGTCAGGCTACCGCTCTGGGGCTAATCCTCAGCATTTGCCCTGATGCCCCTATCCATTTTCTTTTGCCCTGTTTCCTGCCAACCACAGCGCCTGCAAGCGTATGTCTAGAGGCTGTTACCCCAGGTTTCCTTCCTGGGGTTGTGGGAGAAAAGTGTGCTAATCTACTTCTTCCAGAGTTCCTCAAGCCCAGCCACGGTCAGCAGCAGCAAGAACGCCCTATACCCACATGGCATTTTAGGTCTTCTGAGGGCTAGCAAGAGACAGGACAGGGCTGCCTCATCCTCACATCCAGGGAAGGAAGGCACGGCACATGCTGCCATCACACATACGTACACATGAGAAAAACACGCAGAAAAACATGCTGCTGAGGCCACACCTCGAAGACTCAGGCCAGCCTTCCCACCATTCAGTCTTCCATCCCATTGGCCTCTTACAGGGGCTCTGGGCAGCCTTGCCAAGTCTACCTGGTTACCCAGAAGTTCCTGGAATCACCCTAGAAGCTTCTGAGATCTGGACCAAGGAATTCCTAAGACTCCAGGAAACAGAAGAGCTGAGAGGTTGGAGACAGAGGGAGGAATCTATTCCACACCCCAAATCTAGAGTCCCACAGACCCTGCCGGACCCAGAATGTAGCCTGGCAACAAGCACAAGAGTGAAGTGGCTCTAACCCTCTTGGCACAATCTGCACCCCCATGAGGGCAGGCCGGCCCTGCTCTCCCTGCAGCAACATGGGGCTCAGCCAAAAGCCAAATGCTGAAAGTATGTGTTAGGGGTTTGGGGGGGTATGCCACATACATGAGTAACAGCCCCTTCGGAGGGAGAGTGAAAACGTCCCTAGGAATGAGCAAGTGAGCAGATCTAGGGCAGAAAGTGTCACTGGCCTTCCAAAGGGGAGGGACTATGTCTTATTCACCTCCTGTCTCAGAAAATCAATGTCTGTTAGAGGGACACCCAAGAGTTTTAAACCAAGTGCCAGTGTCTTGTCTCTAGAGCACAAGGTGTGTCTTGTCACTGAAGGCACACAACTTCATCTCAGCACGGCCAGGCCTTCCCATGCAATCAGCCCCTAAATGGAGACTCCCAAGCCTCCCTGTTACTGTTCACATACGTCTATGCCCCAAAGGGGCAGAGTCGCCAACTAAATATCATTCTCCATCCTGGCTAGGAATGGGACCAGGCTGTTGGTTACCCAGTATCCTGGCCTTGCCCATAAGACAAGGTGCCTGGAAGGGCAGTCCTAGGCTGCAAGGAGACCCCAGAGTCTTTTAGGCCCTTCCCCAGGCACACCCCAGCTCCTAGGTCACAGAGCTGCTCCATTTTACAGATGAAGAAACTGCAGCCTACCTAGAATAGCCACAGCTAACAAGCAATGGGGTGTTCTATTGCTCCTTTAGCTCCTGTGCAACCCCCCCCCTCACCTTTCCTGCCACACCACCTATGTCTTCCCAAGAACATCCTGTGCTCCTGCCAGACACAACTGCCTGAGTGCCCTTCTGTGGTTTGTTCCACTTTCTCCCCTCTGCCCACAATGCCCACCCCATCTGTGTTCATGTCCTTTAAGCTCCAGTTCAAATGTCACTCTGCTTACACGCCCATCTGACTCCAGCCCAGGTCATTTCTGAGGTCCCTCCAGAGGTCCTGGCACCCACACTCAGCTTCGGGTTATCTGAGAGACATTTCTCCCCAGTGGGGTGGTGAGTCAGTCTTGGGAGGGCAGGCCTAGTCCACTCCCACCTCAGCGCCAGGCTCTGGGGGAGCAAATGCTCAGTAAATATTTGTTTAATCGAATTTGGCCAAGGAGCCTCCTCTAGACAGAGCCTAACAGCCGGACTCAGTCCCCAGAGCAGGGAAATCACTTGGGCACAAGGGAGCCCATCAGGGGCTGGGCTGCCTCACAAAAACAGGCAGACCTCGCCTACCAGGCAGGTCCCTCCATCCTGAGACAGGGACTCCAGGGAACGCTGGTCTCAGCATTGCCTTCCCATCCTCTTCTCTCTTGTAACAGAGCACCTCAATTCTTGGCCTAGGCGGATTCCTGCCATCATCACCCAGACAGGCTCAGCACCACCCTGCAGGCAGAGCCCCCGTGGATCTCCAGCAGGATACAGAGCCCCAGCCCCGAGGCCCTCACATCCCTCCCCCCAAACACCCCAACACCCCCACCACCTTTTAAGGGAAAAAAATACTGAGCCAGGAACATATCACAATCGCAGCAGGTCGATACTCATCTCTTGCTCTAAATGCTTCCAAAGAACCTGCTCTCTGCAAGACCAGTGACGGAAAATTGCGAGCCACTCGGCCCTGGGCCCAGGCCTCCGGGGCCCTCTCCTCCGTTTCAGCCAAGGCCACGCGTCGGCGCTCCTGCAGGCCGGGGTCGCCTCCTACCCGCTCCCCTGGGAGGGAGACCCCGCCTCAGCGCCTTTCCTGCAGGTCGCCTGGCCCGGGCTCCGCACCAGCGACTGTTCTGGGGCCCCCGACGCCGCATCCCCGGCAGCCCTTGCCCACCTCCAGGGCCCGTAACCACCCCCTCCTGCCGGCTCCTCGGCCCAGTAGCCCCCCTTCCCAGCACCTGCCTGGCCTGTGGTCGCCCCTTGCTCACCTCGCAGGCATCCCTGCCCTGGTCACCCCTAACCCGACCAGGCATCCCTTTAGCTGCTCCCCGGCGCCCCCCCACCCGCCCGCCCAGGCGGATCCCTAGCACAAAGGCCCGGGCGGGGTCCCGGGTGGGGGTGGGGTGGACGCCCCAGCCGCGTCCCCGGCCCCCAGAGGTTCAGCGTGTGCCCGGGCCGCGGGGCGCTCACTCACCTCCCGGCCGCCGCACGGTGCATCGGCCGAGCCGCTCCGGGTGGGGCGGGGCGGGGCGGCGAGCGCGGGCCGCGGCGCCCTTGTTCCGCACTACGCGGGCGGCGGCACCCGCGCGGGGACGTGACCGGACCGCGGGCGGCGCACACCCTCCGGCCGGCTAGGCTCCCTCCGCCGGCTCTCCCGCGCCGCCCGCCGCCCGCCGCCCGCCCGCGAGTCCACCCGCCCAGCTCCGCGCTGCCGCCGGCAGGGGGCGGAGCCGCGAGCACAGTGCGTTGCCAGGCCAACCGCGGGCGGGGGTGCCGCGCGCCCGAGGGTGACCACGCGCTGGGCGCCACCGCCCCGCCACGAGCGCCGGCTCTCTTCCCATTGGACAAGAGTGGCTGACAGATACATGTGCGGCCCAATGGCAACGGGCAGGGGTGGGGCCGCGGCTCAGCGGGCGCCGCAGTCCCGCACGCGCTGGTGCTGCCCGCACAGGCGTCCCCAGGATCTGGCTGCGCAGAAGGCACGGCGCCGAGCTAGCGGACCTGCTTCTCAAAGAACTAAAGACTGCGCCTAATAGTGCCGGAAGGCCCGGGCTCCGCTCCCCTCCCCCAGTTTGAACTTGAACTCGGCTTGACACTTTCTAAGCTCCGCAACCTTGGGCAACCAACTGACCTCTCTGAGCCTGTTTTGCAAAGTAGGGCTAGTGGCACCTGCTTCCCTCAATTGTCGCGACAAACCGCTAGAAAGTGTGAAAGGCTATGAGACTATGCAAACCGTAAAGGTTTTGTAAACCAATGAGGTTAGTGCAGCGATGAGAGGAACATTAGTCATCTTTGCTGCTTGCTCCCACAGGGTGAAGGGTTTTTTTAAAGGGTCCCTGGCAATCCTGGCCACAGAAGGTTGCCTTGAAAAGGAGAGAAGGAAGGGCTCAGGATCTGTCCCTCAGATCAGAGAGGTGGGAGGGAGCCAGCCAGCTCAGTTAAGGCCAGTACCGCCCCCCATTGCCGCCTTTAAGAAGCTTGTGGAAGGTAGAAGGCATCCAGCTCTCAGCCAAATGCCCGTGAACCAGTCTGCCAAATTCTGTTTTCAATTTCCGGGGGAGCCCATCTGTGGGCCTCAGAGCCAGCAGTCCCTTGCTCCTGTGCTTAAAAGACTTGAGCCAGAGAGCCAAGATATTGATGCCACTCTCTGCCTTTTCCATCATTGTAACTTGAAGCTTGGTGTATTCTAGAGCATCCCTGGTAAAATGCAGGTTCTCCTAGCTAACCTAGGAGATAACCTTCCTTATCACTTTACACCCTCATGGTCACATTGCAAGGATCACCCACCAACTGTTAGGAGCACCAGAATTGACCACTGGTGGGGTGTATTGGGTGGTCATCCCAGTCCAGGTTTATGGCCTGAAGGTAGGGACGGGGGTTCAGTTCTGCAGCCTGGATGATGTAGCATTGCAACATTATCTCATAACCTCTCTGGGAATATTCCCTCTGCTGTGAGATGGAGACTGTTGGACTACATATCCCATGACATGACATGTCCACCTGTGAAGAAGTTGCCCAAACTCTCAGGGACAGGACAGATGTTGGTGATGGGCATCCTGAGGTGAACCTAGACCTGGCACAGCGCTGGCTGGAGGTGGCCAGTAAGAACTAGAGGAAGGTGGCCGAAATTGTGGGGCTCCTCTGGGTGCATGCCCTCAAACCCCCAGGCTGGGTCAGGCTGGGCCTCTGCCCACAGGACCACCCAGAAGCCAATGGGTGTGATACCAGGAAGAGGAGGTGCACAGGTCCTGCCCTGATGTGTGAATCAGAGGTGAGAGGGGTTAAGGGTGAAGCACAGACACAGCTCTGCTGCCCGTACACCCTTGGGTGAGTTATTTCACCTGGATGAGCCTCAGTTTACTTTTCTGTCAAAGGGGACACTAATAGACTGTCCTTAGTGATTCTGAGGGGAAATGCATGTAGACACATGTTTAGAGATGGGTGAGGGCAGTTTCTGTTGTAGGATCGGGGTCAGAATTGAGCTGTTTGCAGGGGCAACCTAAATGTTGGTGTAGATGACCCTCTACAGCAGTCCAGCATGAGATCAGAGGTTAGCCCATGAAGCAGCCCAGTGGAACTGGCTGCTACCTCCCTTATCTGACCCTGGGGGCTACTAGTGATTATAATACTTTATATAGCAGTCATTTGCTGATGACCTCCTCTGCACAGACACAGTTTTAGGATTTAGATGGGCCTGACCCTCCCTGGTGGACCTTCCTGTCTATGGGGCAGTAATCCACCATTACAGTTGTGTGAGGCCTCACGGAGGAGAGCCCTCCCCAGAACCCTGGGCACACGTGTAGGGGGAGAACTGGGCACTGGGACAACAGTTTGGAGGTGGCCTGTGATCTGGGGAAGGAAAGAAGCATGTTCCAAAGTGGGGACTGTGCTGGATGTGAAGGAGCCATGATGGTTGGAGGAACCTGGGGAAGATGTGTTGCTGGAGCCAGCAAGCAGGGTGGGTGCCAGAATACAAAGCTGGAGTGGAGCTGGGGACAGTCCACTGGGCTAGTGGCCCTTGTGTGAGATTGGTGATGTTGACCTAAGAACCACTGGAGAGTTTTAAGATTAACTTTTTATTTTATTTTCATTTTTAAATTTTATTTAGTCATTTATTGTATTTTAGAGAGAAAGAGTGAGCACAAGTTGTGGAGAGGGGCAGAGGGAGAGAGAGAATCTTAACCAGGTTCCATGCTCAGCACAATGCCTCTGGGATCATGACCTGAACTGAAATCAAGAGTTGGACACTCAAATGTGCCACCCAGGCGCCCCTAGCTTTTAATGTCTTTATTTAAAAAATTTTTAAGTTTATTTTGAGAGAGAGAGAGCATGAGCAGGGGAGGGGCTGAGAGAGAGGGAGAGAGATAATCCCAATCAGGCTCCTCACTGTCAGTGCAGGGCCTGATGCAGGGCTGGAACCCACAAACTGGGAGATCATGACCTGAGCTAAAGCCAAGAGTCAGATGTTCAACCGACTGAGCTACCCATGTGCCCCAATTGTGTGTGTGTGTGTGTGTGTGTGAGAGAGAGAGAGAGAGAGAGAAAGACAGAACAAGCAGTAGAGGGAGAGAGAGAGAGAGAGAGAGAGAGAGAGAGAGAGAGAATCTCAAGCAAGCTCCACACTCAGCGTAGAGCCTGATATGGGGCTCAATCCTATGACCCTGAGATCATGATCTGAACTGAAATCAAATGTCAGACGCTTAACTGACTGAGCCACCCAGGCGCCTGAGATGGTGTAGGTTGTCTTAATATGCAAAATCAAATAACAAAAATGTCAACTAGTCAGCCCAGAGAAAATAAGAAAGCAGAGAGTCTCCATAAGGCTGAGTTCAGCAAAGGGCTGCAGGATCACTAAGTGAGAGTGTGTCAGGAGAGGGCCATGTGGTTGGCTGCAGCCAAGACAGGGAGCTGGCCCTGGCAGGGGACACAGAGTGGGGAGGGTGGGGGCCAAGGAAGAGCCCCCCAGGAGAGGAGATGCTGGAGAAAGGGTGGTGCTTGCTAAGCAGATGGAGGACCATTAAGGAGAGGTAGCCGGGAAACCAGCAAGTAGAAGGTCCCAGAACTGCGGGAATAGAGTGTCTTGAGAGATAAGATGGGGTCAGCCACATCAGATGCTACTGAGAAGCCCAGTAAGCTAAGGACAGGGATTTGTCCTCCTGAGCAAAGGCAGGCACAATTGGGGGTCAGTGTGCCAGCAGTTCAGGGCATGGTGGCCACATGAGGCTAATACTGGACAAGTGAGTCTTACTGAGGTGTGGCTGCCCTGGGGGCTGGGGCTGGTGCTCAAACCTCACAGGACCAGGAGACACTAGCTTGGGGCTCTGTGGTGGAAAGAGGAAGGAGGCCCTAGTGATTAGGCCTCAGACTTCAATCCAGCAGGGACAGATGGCTGAGGAGTGACCTTTCCAAGTAGTATCAACCCATCTCCAGGAAATGACCAAAACTCAGTCACAGAGCATTCCATGCCATGGGCATTATGTCCCTTGAATTCCAGAGCAACTGGTGGAGCTTTCTGAATCCTTCCTAGCACACCAGCCATGCCAGACTGGGGGCCCACCCCAAATACACCCAGCCCTCATGCCTTTGCCCTTATGCCCGACGAGGCCCAGCTCCCCTGGGCCTCCCTTCCTGCATGCCCAGAGTGCCTAGGATGCTGGAACTCCTCACCTATGCGACTATGAACCTACGTTGTCATGACCAGTCCCAGGCAGACTCTGTCATTGGTCTCCCCACTACCCAAAGATGGGAGTGGTAGCATCTTGCTAGTCTCTGGATGCAGGCAACAGCACCCTCCTGTTCTTCTCCTGGTTTGACCTGTTCTCCCAAGCCCTGCTGGCTGACTCTCAGACACTCAGGCGGGGCTGAGTGGGTTTCTCCAGTTTGTTTCCTTGGGGTGTGTGCAACCCCCCAGCCCCAACTTGAACAAGCCATTGCAGATCTGGGTTAGTTATAAATAGCCAGGCCTGCAACTCTCCTTTTAGCTGAAAAGCAAAGTGAACGAGCAGAGAGGCACACCCGGCACGCGTTTTATTTTTAATCTTCTCCCTCTGTCTCAGAATGAACCGGGGTCCTGGTGCTCAGCATTTCTAGGAGTTTCTGCTGGGGCCATGGCTTTGCCACTGTCTGCCATGTGACCTTGAGCACTTGAGTTGCCTCTCTGGGCCTTGGTTTCCTCACCAAAGGAGGGAGCAGTGGAAGTGATCACCTCCAACAGTTGGACTTCGACTCTCTTCCTGTGCCCTTCCTCCCCACAGCCTGTGTCCAACACCTTTGGGAGGAGGGGATCCCTGGAAAGCCTAGGTGCAAGTGAGGCCACGGTCAAGCCCCAATTTGATGATGCACAAGAATTCCTCATCCCCAGCCCTTTGCTCAGGTTCCTAGCTAGGAACTTTCTTCCTCTATGAAAAATCTTTCCAGTCAGCAAAATCCTTGGAGAGTCAAATTGTCACCTCCCCAGGGGGGAGCTAGTCACGTTGTGTCTGAGTTGGACACAGGGCTATGGCAGGTAGGCAGCCTGTGGGCAGATACCTGGGAAATGGCAGGTGGAAAATGGACCTGGGGCAGGCCAAGTGTGTGGTCTGGCAGTGCCCTTATGGGGAGGGTGAGGCTGAAGGGGAGAGACAGAGGCTGTGTTCCTGCAGGACAAGGACTGCAGCTTTTGTCTTTGCATCCACTCCTCTAGGTGGGTCTCAGAGTTGGTGAAGTTCCTTATTATGGTAGGTCCAGCTGTTTTGGGTTTATGATGATAGACCCTAACAGACAGCATGTCCCCCCCCCCCCCCACATACACACACTACCTGTTGGCATTGCACAACTCTCTGCCAGCTAGGCTGGTTTCAATAATAAGGAAATCAGGCTCAGAGAAGTTAAGTAACTTGTCTAACACAGCTGGATATATTTAGGAGTCCAAGCTAGGCAGTTTTGGAAATCTGTGTGTATTAAATCTTAAAAAGCCTAGTACTCTTTTTTTCAAAAAAAAAATGTGTATTTATTGGGGCGCCTGGGTGGCTTAGTCGGTTGAGCGTCCGACTTTCGCTTAGGTCATGATCTCACGGTTCGTGGGTTCGGGCCCCGCGTCCGGCTCTGTGCTGACTGCCAGCTCAGAGCCTGGAGCCAATTTCAGTCTGTATCTCCCTCTCTCTCTAGCCTTCCCCTGCTCACGCTGTCTCTCTCTCTCTCCTAGAAATAAATTTAAAAAATATTTTAAATATGTGTATTTATTTTGCTAGACAGAGAGCATACATGCGAGTGGAGGAGGGGCTGAGAGAGAGAATCTCAAGCAGGTCCCGTGCTGTCAGCACAGAGCCTGACGAGGGGCTCCATCTCACAAACTGTGAGATTATGACCTGAGCTGAAATCAAGAGTCGGATGCTTAACCAACTGAGTCACACAGGTGCCCCCAAAAGCCTAGTACTCTTCAAGCAATGGGACACTGCTTTTCCTGTGTCATGAATGCCCTGAGAACAAATGGGGCAGAGCTAGTTGCTCCACCATGACACCCCGATGAGAACTAGGCCAGGACACGGCGAGTCACTGGACACGCATCTGTGCCTCTCCACCCCCTCACCCTGGGGCACCTGCCATTTGACATCCTCAGTAAGTGAGGGAGGAAGGCTGGGGTGATGTCTTCAAAGAAGAAATCCCTAGTGGTAATTGGCACTTAGAGACCTTTCGGCTAATTAACCTGTTTGTTTATCTCTCTAGAGTAAATTAGAGGATTTAGCTGGGGAGGCGGAAGAGAGAGGTGTTGCTGGCCACCTCCATAGGGGCTATATATGGCTTCTTGGTGGGCAGAGTGGGCCACTGGGGAGGCTGGGAAGAGGGCTGGGAGGCAGGCTGGGAAGAGGGTGGGTTGCCCTTCCCATCAGTACCCTACTCACTTCCCAGTGATGGCTGCTATGGGAGCAATTCTGGGCACATGGGAGCTGGGCCCCTTGGGGGTGCCACCTGGGCTGGTTCCGAGTTCCCCTCCGGACATCTGCTGGGAGGGAGGAGGAGCTAGCGGGAAGAAGGGAAGTGGAGTCCATCCTTGGGGAGCCTCACCACACCACCTTCCCACAACCATGGTGCCCCAGCCATGCTGCCATGTGGAGCCTCTCTTCCTAAGGGGACTTTTTTAGACCCCCTTGGCCAAAGTCCATGGATCTCCTGTCATCTTTGGTTGGAGGCACAGCTCTTTTTGTATGTAAGATGCCAGCCTGTTCGCTTCTACCTCAGACTTGATCACAAACTCTTTTCCCTTTCCCCAAGGGCTGGCCAGATTGGTCTGGGGTTTCTAGCAGCTTAGAGATGTTTCAGGTGGGAAGGAGGGGCTTGACTGGTCACCCCTCCTTCCTTCTGGTGCAGAGTGGAGAAGAGAGGGAAGCTCCTCCTGTGCATGGCCGCACAGGGATGGCTATTGTGCTCACACAGGATGGCCGCACTTCTCAGGCTACTGAACACCTGTTGAAGGCTGATGTCCCCCCTCAGTTACAGGTGACTGAAGGCTGGCACCTTTGGGGATCCTCCAGGGCAATGTGGCCCCCACTCTGGCTTGTCATCTACAGCCTCCTGCTAGCTGCTCAGGGGCCCAGCAGCCAGAGGCATTTGCAAACCTCCCCTGCCCCACCAGCTCTGCAGAAATCTTACTCCTGCTTGCCACCCAGAACAGGTAGGGGTGGCTGAGGAACCCTTTCCTGTTCTGCAGGAGCCCAGGGCATTGTCAATAGTGGCCTGATACCCTCTCTTGTGTGGAAGCTGCAGAGGGAGGAGGAAGAGATCCAGGAGCTCCTCTTGGACACACTGGCAGCCTGCCTGATGGAGGATGCCACTGAGGCGCTGAGTAGCCGTGTGGTGCCCTTCCTGAAGCAGAAGCTCCTTAGCACCAACGATAACATTCGAAGCAAAGCTGCCTGTGTGCTCATTGCGGTCAGGTGAGCCCGGTCCACGTGGACAGAGCGGGGAAGGCGGGAGTAGCCAGCCCTGGGGCTTCTGCTGAGGCTCAGAGAAGGCAACTGAGCTGCCGTCAGGTTGCTGTCCCACAGCAAGCCAGCCTGCCCCAGAGGTCCAGGGAGCCCACCTCAGGGCCTGCTTCCCCTAGCCTGCTTGTGCCCGGGGTGGGGGGGAGGAGGAGGACCCACTCCCCTGGGGTGGCCACTGCCCTATTGGCCTGAGGGTGTCCTGGGTTTAGCACTCAGAGTCCTGCATCCCAGGAAGCCCCCCGGTCCTTGGGAACACAAGATGGTTGGTTACCCCCTCCCTGTGAGAAGGGCAAGCACAGGAGAACTGGTGGTGATGAGGGTCACTAAATGCTCCCCATGTGCCTGGCATTACCTACAAATTGCACATTTAGACACTCCAAGGAAGGTGAGTATCTACATTTACAGGTAAGGAAATGGAGGCACAGGTGACCCATGGTCACATGGAATCACAGTCTAAATCCTGGCCTGGAGCCTGAGGAAACACAAAGCCTCAGAGCTAGGAGGAAGGGAGGGAGGCAGCATGTGATCCTGCACAGAGGTGTACCCCAAGGATGGGTGGTCCGTTCCTCCACCCCCAAGTCCATGCCTTAGATATAGTCACCTGCCTTCGTCCTGACACCTCTTGCCTCTCCTAGGCCTGGCTTTCCCTCCATCTGGGATTTCCTCTAGAGACCCGGGCCATCGTTTCTACAAGTGTGGCCCCAGTCCAGACCCCTGGGAGCTTGTGAACATGGAGATCCTGGGGCCTCACCCCAGACCCGTCACCATCTGCTCTCTGCTCAGAGGTCCCTTTCCAGTGAAGCCTCTAAGGACCATACCTGCTCTGGAAACTGGCAGCCTCCACCAGGCCTGCATGTGCTTTTCACTATTCCCTTCTGTTTTGTGTGTCACCCCCAAGGGGAGCCCTGAGAATCCTGTTTGCTGCTTGGGACTAGGGGTTCAAAACAGGGGGGCCTTTGGTCCCCTTGGAAAAAGGCAACATTTTCTGGAGACATTTTTAGTTTTTCTAACATTGGGGAGAAGGGGCACTCCTGGCATTGAGAGGGTAGAAGCTGGGGATGCTGCTGAGCATCTCACAATGCAGGGGACAGTCCCCTGGAAAAAGAACCATCCAGCCCTAAGCGTGAGTGGTGCCGAGCCAGAGCAACCCTGCTTTGCAACCCCAGGGCCTGCAAGGTGCTCAGTCAGCCCTGGCTGTGGGAATGAACAAACACATGGGACCCCTGCATCTTTGACCAAGTTCTCAAGGGGAGATCGTGGGGAGTCCATCATGTACATTTTCACAGCTTCGTACAGTGCCAGGATTAGAAGTGACTTACAGCGTCCTCTTTCCTGAGGATGGCTCTGTACCAGTGTCTCCCTGACAGCTCGCTGCTATTTGTGTGGCTGAGCCCATCCCTGGTGAGCTCTGGCTCTCACATGGAGTCAAAACGAGTGTCCCTGTGGTTCGCACCCCTGGATCCTGCTGCTCCCCATTTTGGGCTAGTGGGAAGACGTCTCATTTCTTTTTCATGTGATATCTTAGGACAAGGCTCCATCACCTGCCCTGCCCTGGCTCCTCCGTGGTTTTTGCCTTCAGTGGCCACAGGCCATGCTTCCAGGTTGTCTAAGCATGGGGGTGAGACGCAAACCTTATACCAGTGCTCTCTGGTGCCGTGGTACCCATTGGCCAGGCCTAGACCACCAGGGATAGTCCCACCACAAGTCTTTCTGGTGTCCCCTGGGGTGGTCCTGGTCCCTGCTCACCTCCTCTTACACAATTTAAGCCACATAGCTGTTCCCTCTCTGGCCCAGCATCCCTCTGGAGGGCAAGAACCAGGTGTGGCAGCATGATGTCATCCCCATCCTGGTGCACCTGCTGAAGGACAAGGTGGAGGAGGTGCAAGCCAATGCTTCTGGGGCCCTCATGTATGCCACGGTGACCACCCAAGGTAAGGCAGCCTGCTGGCCAGGTGCATCTCCTGTGCAGTGGTGGAGCTTACTGGGCAGTGGCGGTTACTGCAGCCTCCAGCATGCTTTCCAGAACTCTTGTTTTGTTCTCAGCATCCTACTGTCTCCTCCCTGCCCCACCAAAGTACTTTCTGGCCTGTTGTTGAAGTCCTTTCAAATTTGGGCTTGAGGTTCTACCCTCCCCCTTCTTCCTGGCTACAGTGGGCCACCTACCTGTGGTCCCTCCCTGGTCACTCTCCCATTAGGATCTCTGTCCCCTCCTGCCAGACTGTTCCCTGAGCCTGGAATTCCCACCTCCAACCAAGGACCCTTGTAACCCTGGATTCTGGGATCAATTACGTAGTTTTCCATCCTTGATTTGGTTATCTTGGGGCTGAGGCAAACAACTGGAGCCTTGCTTTTGTGGTGTTTTTTCAGTGGGTGGGATTGGGCAGCAAATAAGAGTATGAGATTACCTCTCCCACCTGGGGTCCCCCCAGCCAATCAGGCTTCTATGCTAAGTCATCCAACCCTGAGCTAACGGGAGCTACTGGGCTGGTTTCCCCACCTGGAGGCCAGGGTGGGTAATCCCACATGACCTCTGAAAGCTGTCTGTCCTTCCCCATGTTCACAGTTGCCTGTACCAGCCCCATGCTCTATACTTTCTTGGTGTTCCACAGAGGACTGACTGGGTCTGATTTTCAGTCAGCATGCTGCAGAGCCCCCCAGAATTGGCTTCTCAGCCAATATCCAGTAGACCTTAAAGGTGGAATTTGAGACATACCAGAAGAGGAGAGGTCGGGGCCTTCCTAGAGCCAGAGCCTCCTTTCAGTTGTGCAATGAGGATGCTGACCACCAGGGCAGGAGACACCCCTGGACATTTATCTCTTGGGTATCCTCAGTGCTGTGTCTCGCTTGAGCTTCCTGTGGGAGTTCTTGGAGGGCCAGAGGACTCACAGTGGGTCCAGGCAACAGCTTAGAACCTAGGGATGTGAGGCCACTTTTCACAGAGCTGGCACTCCAGCCAAGGGTCCCCAAGCCCCTGCCATGTGCCAGGCCCTGTGCTTGGTGGTGGGAACCTAGACATCTCAGCCTCTGGTGAACATTGGTGGGTGTGGCAGAGGGTTAGTGATCTAGAGGAGAAGCATGGCATGTGGTAGGTACAGGGCAGGGGCGAGGCTCCTCTGGGAGGGGCATGAGTGTTGATCCAAGGAACAGTGGGAATCAGCAGGGTAGAGGGCAGTTGGACAGGTCCCAGCACAAAGAAAAGAGTACATTGAGCACAGAAGGAAGATGGGGGCCAGGGGGCAACCATCTGTCCTTTTAGCAGGCCAGGACAGAGATGAGGTGGTGAAGGTTAAGGAGCAATGTCCTCTTTACACATTAATGCCCCCCACTAGACTGTAAGCACCAGAAGGGAGAGAGCTATGTGAGTTTTTGTGCCTGACACAGAGTAGGTGCTCAAGAAACATTTGCCACATAAATGAAACCTTGGGTTTTACTTTTTGTGTTTCTTGTGAAAACTGAATTGTAGGACAAGCATCAGGTAGTTGGGGAGAAGCCAGTTGAGGTGCTGAAGGGGTGGGAGGTGAGGGCAAGGTTGGAGGCAGAGGAAGGTGCTAGACCTGTGAGAAAATGTGGAAAGGCACCTCCCCTGAGGCTGCGCAGGTTGGAGGCCAGGGTTGGGCTGGGGTGAGAGGAGCTAGAACAGGAGGCCCCCTGAGGAATGCTTGGTGTTGGTGGCCCACAGGGAAGTATGCTGCCCTGGACACAGAAGCCATCCAACCACTCCTGGGCCTGTTGGACTCATCCTTGAGCAAGGCACGCTTGAATGCCACCAAGGCCCTCACCATGCTGGCTGAGGCCCCTGAGGGCCGCAAGTTTCTGCAACCTCATGTGCCCATCTTCCGTGTCCTGGAGAATGACACCAGTGAGGCTGTGCGGCGGGCAGCACAGATTGCCATCAAAGTCATTGAGTGGAAACCCTGAACCTCTTACTGGGCCCGACCTGATAAGCTGCATGCCTGAATAAATGGACTGAATCTCTTTATCTTGGGTCTGAATGGCACTTTATGTTCCTGGAGTGTGGTCACATCTCCCCTCTCTCCTGCAAAGGGGAAACACCTGGCCTCAAAGGACTGGGTAATCATGGCCAGGCAAGGAGGGATGGGCTAAGTCCAAGGCCCAGGGATAGGAGGGTGGCATTCTGGCTCTCTGCTGGGTCGAAGAGTCCCCTCAGAAGGTAGATAGCAGAGCTAGGCCCTCCAGGGACAAGCAAGGGCCAGGAGTTGTATTGGAGGAAGGAAGACAGTTGGATCAGGCACAATCTAAGCTTCGGACATTGAGTTACCAGGCCCTTGGGTGTGGCTGGATACTGCCATGCTCAGACAGTTCTTCCCCCTTCTCACAATGGGTGGCAGGAGGGAAGGTCATAGTGCCAGCCCATGTGGGCTCTTTCAGAGGGAATGTGAGTTGTAGGAGGCCCCCTAGGAATGAGTGCCCAGGACAGAGATCTTCCCCTCAAACCAAGAAATCTTAAGAGTAAGCTCCTAGCTGGCCTATGGCTAGCCATACCGCAGCCCCACAGCAGCCCTCTGGTCAGCCTTCCAGAGGCTGCCTCTACCTGCCTCTATACACCTCTCTTCTCCCCCAAGTGAAACTGACAAATGAAGCTGGACAGCTTGACGGGGTTGGAGAAGTGAGGCTGTGGTGGATATAAGCTTAGGAAACTTTTAATCTCCTCTAGACTTCCCTGCCTGGTCTGGCAAGATGATGGTTCTCAATCCAGTTCTAACTTCTGTTGGAGAAGCTTCAGAAGGACAGCTCAGCTTCAGGGGAGATTTTTGAGGCTCCCTGACTCAAATAAGGTGTTCCTCATTATAGCACCAACCTGTAGCCATATTTCCTATGGGACTGAGCCTCCCAGGCTCATGGAATGCCCACTCTTCCCAGAATAAACATTATCAACAGAACCAGAGTCCTCAAGTGAGCAGCTTATTATAGTTCTTTCAGTACCTGGGCCTTTACTTTCCTAGAAGCAACAGAGAAGTTTGTGTCCCTGGGATTCGAGAATTAGCCCAAGTAGGTGCTCTTGCTCTAAAAGGGAATGGCCTGCTGAGCCCACCTGGGGTTTCAGGTAAGTCTCATTCTCAAAATAGGCCCCATAGGAGGAAAACTTACCTCCCTCAGTAAAACAAGTGCTTGAGGATCTCTACTTCTTTATGTCCCCTTCCCACCTCAAACCATGGCAAGCTGGCTTCACATCTACCGCCTCACCAAAGAGCTCTGGCCAGGATCACTGACTGCCTTGCTGCCAAGACCCTGTGCTCTTTGTGTTTTATCCATGCTGTGTCCCAGGCATGGATACTCCTTTCCTGTAGCAGCTATCTTGGGCCTGCCACCTTCCAAGGCTCTGGCTGTGCTCTCTTTGGTCTCCTTTGTAAAATTCTATTTCTCTATATGACCAGTAGTATTGGCATTTCTCACAGCTTTGTCTAGGCCCACTTTCCTCCCACTCTGCAACACAATCTCACCTTCCTGGTGTGGGCATCCTCTACCAGCCTCCCTTCTTAGCCAGGCTTGCCCATTGCTTTTGTCTCCCCCAAATCTGGATCTGCAGCCCCAGCCCCTCTCCTGAGTTCTGGACCCTTCTATCCAACTTAACACCTATCCTTAAATGTCTCCAGGCAAGAATTAATGCCAATCTTTCACAAACTGTTCTGAGAAACAGAAGAGGAAGGGACACTTCCCAACTCATTCTATGAGGCTAATTTGACCCTGATACCCAAATCAGACAAAAACATTATAAGAAAAGAAGAAAACTAGACCAATATCCTTTATGAATATAGACCTAAAAACTCAACCAAATATCAGCAAACCAAATCCAGTCATATTAAGAAAGCATTGTACACCATGACCAACTGGAATTTATTCCAGGAATGCAAGGTTGGCTTAACATATGAAAATGAATCAATGTAACACATAAATACAATAAAGGCCAGAAATCACATAAACATCTTAATAGATGCAGAAAAAGCATTTGATGAAATCCAATACCCATTTCTAAAAAAAACAAAAACAAAAACAAAACAAAACCCCAAAAAATCCAAACTAGGAATAGAGGGGAACATCTGCAAAAAGTCATAGCTAACATCATTCTCAATGCTGAGAGCCTGGATGAGTTCTCCCTAAGATCAGGATATATGCTCTCCTACTTCTATTCAACATTGTACTGAAGGTTCTAGCCAAAGCAATTAAGGAAGATAATGAAATAAAAAGCATCCAGATTAGAAAGAAAAAAAGTAAACTCTCTTTTTGCAGACTACATGATCTTGTACAGGAAAATCTTAAGGAATACACTTAAAAACTATTAGAACTAATCAATGAGTTCAGCAAAGTTGACAAAGAAAATAACTTCATTTATAATAGTATCAAAAAGAATAAAATACTTAGGAATAAATTTAAAAAAGAAGTGCAAAACTTGAGCACAGAAGATAAAACATTATTAAAAGAAATGAAAGAGGACCCAAATTAATGGAAAGACATTTCATGTTCATGGAACAGAAGACGTACTACTGTCAAGATGGCAATAAGTATCCTCATGCAACTCAAACCCAACATGTCCCAAATGGTGCTCAACCTTTTTCCCACTTCTACTCCTTTTTCGGTGTGGCCTGTCTTTGGAATTGGTACACCCTTTGCCCACATGCTTAACCCAAAGAGTCACCTTGGCCTCTTGCTCCAGTAGAGTCTAGTCACTCAAGTCCTATTACTTCTTATTGCTGGCTTCTCTTGATGCCATTCCCTTCTCTTTTCTCTGCCACTAACTTGCCTGGGTTGCTCTAAACAGTCTCCAAGTGGGTGTTCCTGCTTCCCTTTCATCTTTCCGGCAACAGCCAGAAAATCTGATCCTGTCACTTCCCCACTGAAGCTCCCAAGAACTTATGATCCCAAAGCATATAAGCAAGTTAGTCCCATGCTCTCCTTGCCCTTCTTGCCTCCCACTGTTCTCCTATGAATAAATTATGTCTTGGTATCCTCAACCATACTTTACACTCTTGTGTCATGCCTTTCCACATGTTGTCCCTTCTGTTGTCCAGCTCACTGACTTCCTTCTTTGGTCAGGGGAGACCTTCCCTGACTCAGGCTAGGTGGACCTCCTTGATGTATACACAACTCATGAAGTGCCATTGTGTATCCTTGGTATCAGACAGGGCTGTTCCAGTGTATGCGCATTCCCAATGTACTCAGTTCCCTTGCTGAGCCTGTCTTCCCCCCTGTGAAATGTGGTTAATTCTAGTCCTTCCACAAAGGATGGTTCTGAATGTAATAATGCATTTACCCTTGGCAACAAAACAGCAGGCCATATTAAATGCTGGCTATCACGGCTAGTGTTTCACTGTCTGCTTCCTATGCTCTATTCACAACTATTTCCTTGTAGCAGCTGGCACATAGTAGGCACTCAAAAATGTCAGCTGAAGGGATAAACTAGGGAGGAGAGACTGCATGTGAGTGTGCCTTCAGAATGTGATTTTTGTGATGCTGGTGTGCTGTCAAATCACTTTAAGGCACCTGGAACTTTTTATCTAAAGACACATGTAATTTATTTTTAGAAGAAGGAAGAGGAAGGAGCAGCTTAAGGAGTCCCTGCAGAAACACAGCCTGAGAGTGGCCTATAATTGACAGCTAAAGAGTTTAGCTCCTGGGCCCAATGCCCAATAACATGCCAATTGTAGGTAGACTGGGGGATGACTGGGAAGAGCTCAGCAAGGAGGAAGTTTTCCTCTCCACTTGCCCTTCAGGGGTGCGGAGTGGCTTTAGCCAGACAATGCTGTTTTTGAGAGGCCTATTCCACTGAAAGGCCTATTCCTCAGCTCCACCACTGGTCCAGATAGGAGCCAAAGTCCTACCCATGGGCAGCCTTGGCTCCAGCTGGTCTGTGAGGTCATTGGCAGTGGGCACAGCACCTGTAGGTGGGAATCCCACATGGGGGTGAGGCTTACATTACATGGCATCTTTGCTAGCAGGATATACCTTTAAAAAGGAGGAGAGAACAAAGCAAATGGAGGTTGAGCATAGGAAGCAAATGGTTACAGTGAAGTAAACACAAGCAAAAATCCCAAATATATCTAGAAATAAAAAGCCAAAATTAAATTTAAAGTGAAAGTCAGTGTTTATGCAGTAGAGCCATTTGGAGAAAATGACTCATTTTGTAAAGGAACAGATGTTCCCATTTGCATAGTTTCTGGAGTCGCAAATGGACTTCACCCTGTCCCCTCAGCATGCATGCCCTGCAGCTGGTGGCACTTGATTTGTGACACTGAGGGAGTGTTTACATTAGTGTAATCCTTGGTCCCATACCCATGGATCTCCCAGTAGGAAACACTTTTTCTACTGGATGATGAGGGACTCTGGAAGAGGCTGTGGTTTGCTTGCTTTTCCCAGACACCCTCGGGCCCCAGATGCCTTAGTAGTAGTAGATGTGCAACAGGACTATGGTCAATATCAAGAGGAACCAACTGGCATTGGTGATTTCTCTCCTGAAGGGGATATCTGACATATCACTATACTTTATCCCTTCCCACGTGTCACTGTGCTTTGTCCCTTCCCACATGTTACTATGCTCTGACCTTTTCAACATGTCACCACTCTCTGTTCCTATAGATGTGTCACAGTACTCTGTCTCTTCCAATATGGCACTGTGCTCTGTCCCTTCAGACATTTCACAGTGCTCTGTCCCTTCAGACATGTCATGGCACTTTGTCCCTGCCAACATGTGCTCTGTCCCTTCCGATATGATACCACACTCCATACTCTCCTTGGCTAATTCTTCTGGGTCCAGTTTGGGGCCCGGCTGTGGCTCCAGTCCTCAGAATGCATTCCAGGCTTTCCAGAAGCAGCCCTGGGTCTCCTCAAATACATCTGGAACAGAGGGAACAGGCAAAGGTCAGGAGCACAGGCCAGGACACAAGGAGGACTTTATATAGTGTCACATCTCAGCGATCAGTCCCACAGAAAGACCAAAATATTCTCTCTAATATGATCTGTCCTCAGGCCCTGATATGGAACATCTATCACCATCCTAGAGAATGGGAGAGTGGGATAAGGGACTCAGGGAGTGCAGTGGGGGTGGGGTGGGAACTGCCTGGGGCCATGCTTGCCTTCCACTGGCAGAGCCTTCAATGGGGCCCAGATCCTGGAGTGCCTACCCTTCTCTGTCTTAGGCATAGACGAACACAGCTCGATAGGTTTAAGACAAGTGACTCTCCTCTGAATCTGCCTCCCCAGTCGCTACTCTCTAGAGGATAGAAGAAATCCCCTGATTTCTGGACACTGCTCTCCTTGACAAGCTCGCAGAGAATATCTTCCTCAGGCAAGTATCAGTCTCAAGGCCTGGCCCAAAATAAGGCACTCTGGGCATTTGAAAGGGAAATCACTGATGTATTTCAGGAGGCAAAGAAGGGAAGTCTAGGATTTATAGGAAAGTTTTCATTCAAATTAGTGAGAATGCCTTTCTGGGACTTAAAATTTCTCCCAGTCTGTCAGTATAGCTCCTGCTGGATGCTGCTCCGGCCTGTTCAGGCACGGGTCAGCACCACGGCTAGCTCCAGCACACCTGTGTGGGTCCAGGGGCCGCCTGGAAAAAGTTCCCTCCTTGATGACCAGAGGAACATATCTCAGTTCAAGTGGGCACCCAACAGTATTCGCTGCGACCTGTTCTCTGTCTCATTTTGTTGGGTAGCATATATGTCAGCTGTGTCCTGAGGCTGAGGTAGCACCATGGATGACAGAACCCATCAGCTGGGGACAGAGAAGCCTCTGTTACACAGGGAGGACAGCTCCATCCGGGGGACCCCAAAACCAGGGACACAGATCTCTGCTGCCAGTGCTGAGAAGTCCTGAGCCGCACATTCTCAACATCCATGTTATCATATCGTCACGCACCTGCCAGGCCCAAAGAGGCTACTGTACGTAAAAGGCAACTGATCATTTTGATGACAGCCCAAGGGCTATATGATGGGCAGTGGGATGGCCAGTGGCCAGGAGCACACATTTTATTTTTTATTTTTATTTTTTTTATTTTTATTTATTTATTTATTTATTTATTTTACAAATAGTTTATTGTCAAATTAGTTTCCACATAACACTCAGTGCTCATCCCCACAAGTGTCCTCCTCCATGCCCATCCTCCCCTCCCCCCCACATCAATCAGTCCTCAGTTTTTGTCAGCATTCAAGAGTCTCTCATGGTTTGCCTCTCTCCCTTTCCCCCACCATTTCTGCCCTCCTTCTCCCCCTTGTTCCTCCGTCAAGTTCCTCCTAATCCTCCTATACGTGCAAACATATGGTATTTGTCCTTCTCTGCCTGACTTATTTCGCTCAGCATAACGCCCTCAAGGTCCATCCATGTTGCTACACATGGCCAGATTTCACTGTTTCTCATTGCCATGTAGTATTCCATGGTATAGATAAACCACATCTTCTTGATCCATTCATCTGTTGATGGACACTTAGGCTCTTTCCATGTTTTAGCTATTGTGGAGAGTGCTGCTATGAACATTGGGGTACACGAGGAGCACACATTTTAGAGTCAAACTTGTCTGTGTTCACATCGCAGTGCCACTTCTGCCTGATTATCTGTGAACCTGGGCAAGTTACTTAACTGTTCAGTGCCTCAGCTTCCCCATCTCTAAGTGGGAATAATAATTATACCTATCACACACACCTATCACACACACCTATCACACCGCTTGGCACATCCCAAGTTGGCAGTAAATATTAGCCACTGTCATTATCATCATCATCATCCACCCACGACTGTGAAGGAAGGAAGAAGAGGAACTGGGAGGTGCACTAAGGACAAACACCAGGCACCTAACAAGCCTGTTTCCCCCCACCAAGAGAAGAGAAACTCCCAGGGAGTCCTGCATCCTCCAGGTGTGTGGGGCAATCTTACTCAGGAGAGGCTCTGCACCTCTTACTCAGGCCTCTGCTCTGCACCTGCCCCAGGGCCTCCTCTGCATATGACAAGAGGGAGCTTGGGGCCTCTTTGGGCTCTGAACTTCCCTAGCAGTAGGGGGTGGGGGGGCCAGATCACCGCCTCCTCTCCTAAACTCACAGCCTCCCTGGGCACTCTCTGCCTGAGACTCAGGACTAATCTCATTAGGCCTTTATCCCTGTTTGCGTCAGGGCTACAAGAAGCTCAGGTCACCCTCCCCTGTGGCCCCAACATTCCTTTTCTGACCCCATTTGGTGAAAACCTTCCCCTGGGCCTTCTGGAGTCCCTCCACTACCCCCCTTCCCCAGAACATTCTGCTTCTGCTTCCTGGGAATGAAATCTAACTGTCCTCAGACCTCTTTTCCCAGAACCCTCACTCCCTCTCCTCCCCCCAGGTTTTTCTTGTTAAGGCAGGGCATCATCTGTGTGGCTAAATCCAATGGCTCCACCTTTCTTCACATATCAGTGTTTGCCTCCCTTCCTCATTTCCTGGAGTGCTTCTTGCTTCTGCCCAAGCCAGACCCCTTGTCTCCCCTTCCTGCCCCGCCCCTCCAAGAGTGGCTCACTGTGTTTACTGCCTCTCCCCAGCCCAGAAGTCTCGACATAGATGTCTAGAGGCATCTCAACCTCACAGACACCCAGAGTGGGCCTCTGCCTGAGAGAGCATTTCTGGGAGGGGAGATCATGGGGCAGGGGTGCTGGAGTGGCAGCATAGGCCACACACACCCAAAACACTCTCAACCAGGACCCACTGCAGGATTTGGATCTTCCTTCTCACCTGGCTTTGCTTGGGATGCTGGTCTCCTCCCTTGTATTTCTGCATCCAGATCTACCCTTTCCTCTTGACTGTCTTGTAAACTCCAACAGACCGATGGAGCTGCAGAGAGAGTGGGGGCATGCCACCATCCAGGGCCCTGTCACCAGGACCTTACCCAGTCATGGTCAGCAGCTGGGGACCAGGGTCTCCATGGACTGAGATGAGACCTAGTTGTTCAACTCCAACAAGAGACAGAACGTGGAATGTGGGGTAAGGAAAGCATAGCACTTGGGGACCTTGGATTTCAATTCTGGCTCTGGTACTGTGTGCTTGCGTGGCTTTGGCACAGGATGATACAACCTGCCTGGGGCTCAGTGTCCTTCAGCTGTATAGTAAGGGGTAGGAGGAAAAGTGCTCAGGGCTTCTTCCAGTTCCAAGAGTCCAGGAACCTGTGCTCTTCAGGATGGGAGGAGCCACCTATCATCCTGGTCTGCTTCTTCTGGTGGAGGAAGAGGCCCTCTGATGGAATGAGTGGACAGGGCAGACCTGGGAGCTGCTTTCCTTCTAGGAGCCCCTTCTGGCTGTCAGAGTCGATCACTAACCCATCCCAGAAGAGGCTTTACCTGGTTTACCTGGCCCCCCACTGAGCTTAGTTACTCAGACTCAATAAGGCATTTGCAGATGCAGAAGGAAGTACCCCTTCCCTTCTGCTCTGTGACTTTATTCTTTTTTTTTTTCAGATAGTTTATTGCCAAGTTGGTTTCCATATAACACCCGGTGCTCATCCCCACAAGTGCCCACCTCCGTGCCCATCATCCCTCTCCCCACCCCCCCCAACCATGAGTCCTCAGTTTGTTCTCAGCATTCAAGAGTCTCTCATGGTTTGCCTCTCTCCCTTTCCCCCACCATTTCTCACCTTCTTCTCCCCCATGGTCCTCCGTTAAGTTCCTCCCAATCCTCCTATATGTGCAAACATATGATATTTGTCCTTTTCTGCCTGACTTATTTCACTCAGCATAACGCCCTCAAGGTCCATCCATGTTGCTAGACATGGCCAGATTTCATTCTTTCTCATTGCCATGTAGTATTCCATCATACAGATAAACCACATCTTCTTGATCCATTCATCAGCTGATGGACACTTAGGCTCTTTCCATGTTTTGGCTATTGTTGAGAGTGCTGCAATGAACATTGGAGTAAATGTGCTGATGGACTCCTATATCCCTTGGGTAAATTGCTAGCAGTGCTATTGCTAGGTCATAGGGGAGTTCTACTGTTAATTTTTTGAGGAACCTCCACACTGTTTTCCAGAGGGGCTGCACCAGTTGACATTCCCACCAACAGTGTAGGAGGGTGCCCGTTTCTCCACATCCTCGCCAGCATCTAGAGTTCTCTGATTTGCTCATTGTAGCCACTCTGACTGGCATGAGGTGATATCTCAGTGTGGTTTTGATTTGTATTTCCCTGATGATGAGGGATGCTGAGCATCATTTCATGTGTCTGTTGGCCATCTGGATGTCCTCTTTGGAGAAGTGTCTGTTCATATCTTCTGCCCATTTCTTCACTGGGTTGTTTGTTTTTCGGGTGTGGAATTTGGTGAGTTCCTTATAGTTTTGGATACTAGCCCTTTTTCTGATATGTCATTTGCAACTATCTTTTCCCATTCCATTGGTTGCCTCTTAGTTTTGTGGGTTGTTTCCTTTGCCGTGCAGAAGCTTTTAATCTTGATGAGGTCCCAATCGTTTATTTTTGCTCTTGATTCCTTTGCTTTTGGGGATGTGTCAAGTAAGAAGTTGCTGTGGTGGAGGTCAAGGAGATTGTTTCCTGCTTTCTCCTCTAGGGTGTTGATAGTTTCCTGTCTCACGTTCAGGTCCTTTATCCATTTTGAGTTTGTTTTTGTGTTTTGTGAGAAAATGATCTCTGCATGTTGCTGTCCAGTTCTCCCAACACCATCTGTTAAAGAGGCTTTTTTCCATTGGATATTCTTTCCTGCTTTGTCAAAGATTAGTTGGCTGTATACTTTTGGGTACACTTCTGAGTTCTCAATTCTGTTCCATTGGTCTATGTGTCTGTTTTTGCGCCAATACCATACTGTCTTAATGATGACAGCTTTGTAGTAGAGGCTAAAGTCTGGGATGGTGATACCTCCCGTTTTGGTTTTATTTTTCAGTATTACTTTGGCTCTTCGGGGTCTTTTGTGGTTCCATACAAATTTTTGGATAGTTTTGAGAAGTTTGCTGGTGCAATTTTGATTGGGATTGCATTGAATGTGTAGATTGCTTTGGGTAGCAATGATCTCTTAACTATATTTATTCTTCCTATCCATGAGCATGGAATGTTTTTCCATTTCTTTGTGTCTTCTTCAATTTCCTTCATATGTTTTCTATAGTTTTCATCATATAGATCTCTTGTATCCTTGGTTAGGTTTATTCCGAGGTACTTTATGGTTTTTGTGCAATTGTGAATGGGATCAGTTTCTTGATTTCTCTTTCTGTTGCTTCATTGTTGGTGTATAAAAATGCAACCGATTTCTGTACGTTGATTTTGTACCCTGCAACTTGGCTGAATTCTTGGATCAGTTCTAGTAGGCTTCTGGTGGAGTCTGTCGGGTTTTCGATGTAGAGTATCATGTCATCTGCGAAGAGTGAAAGTTTGACTTCCTCTTTGCCAATTCTGATGCCTTTGATTTCCTTTTGTTGTCTGATGGCTGATGCTAGGACTTCCAGCACTATGTTAAACAACAGTGGTGAGAGTGGACATCCCTGTCGTGTTCCTGATCTCAGGGGGAAAGCTCTCAGTTTTTCCCCGTTGAGGATGATGTTAGCTGAAGGCTTCTCATAGATGGCTTTGATGATGTTTAAGTAGGTTCCTTCTATCCCAACTTTCTCGAGAGTCTTTATTAAGAAGGGATGCTGTATTTTGTCAAATGCTTTTTCTGCATCTATTGACAGGATCATATGGTTTTTATCTTTTCTTTTATTGATATGATGGATCACATTGATTGATTTGCGAATGTTGAACCAGCCCTGTAACCCAGGAATGAATCCCACTTGATCTTGGTGGATGATTCTTTTGATATGCTGCTGGATTCGATTTGCAAGGATCTTGTTGAGAATTTTTGCATCCGTATTCATCAAGGATATTGGCCTATAGTTCTCTTTTTTTGTTGGATCTCTGTCTGGCTTGGGAATCAGAGTGATGCTGGCTTCATAAAATGAGTCCGGGAGTTTTCCTTCGACTTCTATTTTTTGGAATAGCTTGAGAAGAATTGGGATTAATTCTGTTTTAAATGTCTGGTAGAATTCCCCAGGGAAACCATCAGGTCCAGGGCTCTTATTTGTTGGGAGATTTTTGATCACTGATTCGATTTCTTCACTCGTTATGGGTCTGTTCAGGTTTTCTATTTCTTCCCGTGTGAATTTTGGTAGTGAGTGTGTGTTTAGGAATTTGTCCATTTCTTCTAAGTTGTCCAATTTGTTGGCATATAATTTTTCATAGTATTCCCTGATAATTGCTTGTATTTCTGAGGGGTTGGTTGTAATAAGTCCATTTTCATTCATAATTTTGTCTATTTGGGTGCTCTCTCTTTTCTTTTTGATAAGCCTGGCTAGAGGTTTGTCAATTTTGTTTACTTTTTCAAAAAACCAACTCTTGGTTTCATTGATCTGTTCAATTGTTTCTTTGGTCTCTATGTTGTTTATTTCTGCTCTAATTTTTACTATTTCTCTTCTTCTACTGGGTTTAGGGCGTTCTTGTTGCTCTGCCTCTAGCTCCTTTAGGTGAGCTGTTAGATTTTGGACTTGTGCTTTTTCTAATCTCTTGAAATAGGCCTGGAGAGCAATGTACTTTCCTCTTAGGACTGCCTTGGCCGCATCCCATAGATTTTGAATTGTTGTGTTTTCATTTTCATTTGTTTCCATATATTTTTAAATTTCATCTCTAATTGCCTGATTGGTCCATTCATTCTTTAGAAGGGTGTTCTTTAACCTCCATGTTTTGGGAGGTTTTCCAGACTTCTTCCTGTGATTGATTTCAAGTTTCTAGCATTATGATCTGACAGTGTGCATGTTATGATCTCAATTCTTTTATATTTATTGAGGGCTGCTTTATGTCCCAGTATGTGATCTGTCTTGGAGAATGTGCCATGCGCACTTGAGAAGAAAGTAAATTCCCTGGCCTCAGGATGTAAAGTTCTAAATATATACGTCAGATCCATCTGGTCCTACGTGTCTTTCAAGTCCATTATTTCCTTAGTGATTTTCTGTTTGGTTGACCTATCCATTGCTGTAAGCGGAGTATTAAAGTCCCCTGCTATTAGCACATTCTTATCTATAAGCTTGTTTCTGTTTGTGATCAATTGTTTTAGATATTTAGGTGCTCCCATATTCGGTGCATAGACATTTATGATAGTTAGTTCTTCCTGATGGATGGACCCTCTAATTATTATGTAGTGCCCTTCTTCACCTCTTGTTATTGTCTTTAAAGTCCAGTTTGTCTGATATAAGTATAGCTACTCTGGCTTTCTTTTGATTTCCCGTAGCATGATATATATTTCTCCATCCCCTTACTTTTAATCTGAAGGTATCTTCCCGTCTAAAATGAGTTTCTTGTAGACAGCATATAGATGGATTTTGTTTTTTTATCCATTCTGCTACCCTATGTCTTTTGATTGGAGCATTCTGCCCAATTACATTCAGCGTTATTATTGAAATATGTGGGTTTAGAGTCTTTGCATCTTTTGTAGGGTTCATGTTTGTGGTGGTGTCTCTGGTATCTTTGTTCCTTGCAACATTTCCCTTAGAGAGTCCCCCTCAGGATTTCCTGTAGGGCTGGCTTAGTGGTGACAAATTCTTTCAATTTCTGTTTATTTGGAAAGGTTTTTATCTCTCCTTCTATTTTGAATGACAGCCTTGCTGGATAGAGGATTTTTGGTTGCATATTTTTACTGTTCATCACATTGAAGATCTCCTGCCATTTCTTTCTGGCCTGCCAAGTTTCAGTAGATAGGTCTGTCACCACTCTGATAGGTGTATGATTTGTATGTTAGGACCCTTTTCTCCCTAGCTGCTTTCAGAATTCTCTCTTTGTCCTTATATTTTGCCATTTTTACTATGATATGCCGTGAAGAAGATCGATTCAAATTACGTCTGAGGGGGTCCTCTGAGCCTCTTTTATTTCAACATTTGCTTCCTTTTCCAGGTTGGGGAAATTCTCTGCTATATTCCAGGACTCCTTCAGCACCTTTCTCTCTCTCTGCCTCTTCTGGGATTCCTATCATACAGATATTGTTGCGTTTTACCCTATCGCTGAGCTCTCGAACTCTTCTTTCCTGTTCCTGGATCAGTTTGTCTCTTTTTTTGTCAGCCTTTTGTTGTTCTATAATGGTGTCTTCTAAATCACTTATTCTCCTTTCTGCCTCTTCAGTCCGTGCATTGGAAGCCTCTAATTTATTATGTATCTCATTTATCGCATTTTTTAATTCTTCATGCCTATTTTTATTTTCCACTTTGTCTGTACCCTAGTTTCTTTGATGTCCCCTATGCTTTCTTCAAGCCTAGCTATTAATTTTATGATTATTATTCTAAAATCTTGTTCAGTTATGCTGCTTATATCTGTTTTGAGCAGTTCATTAGCTGTCATTTCTTCTTGGAGATTCTTTGGAGGAGAGCTCTTTCATTTCGTCATTTTAGTTGGCTTTCTGGCTTTTGTTAGTTTTAAAGACTTGTTATGCTCTATGCACCTGTGAGCGCTGCTGTACCAAAGAAGACTCTTTGACTGTCCAGGGCGTATCCTTTCAGATACGCCCTGTTTTTTGAAGGGTATCTCTTGGTCTCTCTTGTTGAGACCTTGGTTATTTTATTTTCCTAATCATAGTGATATTTGGGAATCTCCACCTTGTGTACTCTGGCTTGTTTCTTGAGGTATTCCTGGAGAAGAAAACAGATAGACAAACACACAGGGAACAGAGGCACACAAACTCACAGACAAATCTGACAAACATGCAAACCGAGAGGGAAAACGAAAAAGTTAAGAGAAAAGACGGAGGAGGGAAGGCGAATAATAGAAAATAAGAAATACATAGAAAAGTCAAAAAGAAGAAAAGAAAAGGAAAAAAGAAGAAAACCAATGGACAAAGAATGCTTTAAAGCATATAACTGGATTTCCTAGCTACAATTAAATAGCCGGGTGTATGCAGTACTGGTTGAAGAGCATAGAGAAAGAGAGAAGACAGGGCGGGGATGAGGCAAAATTGGAAATAGAATGAACATGCAGAAGGGATAAGAAGCTTTTTTCAAAGAGCTAAAGGGTAGAATATGGTTGGATAGGTGAGAGAAGAATGCTGGTGTTATCCAGAGAAACTATATAGTCTAATTACTCCTGAGAGAAAAAGATGATAAGGTAGGTAGGTGTAGAATTTACATCTACAGAATGTACTAAATGTGACTGTTTAAGCAAACCGGTGACCAGAGTTAATCAGGTCAGTGTTCCCGGGGGAGAAAAACAAAACAAAACAAAACAAAAACAAAAACAAAAGAGGAGGGCAGCTCTCTAGCAGTGATGGGCGTGGTGTGATCCAATGTGTCAGGAGGGAGTTCTGCCTTGGCGGTTGTGGGGAGGAGAGTGGCAGCACTTCAGTCCCTTCTTGAACCAAGCGCTGCAACTCGCTTTTTTGGGTGTGTAAACTCCCCATGCACAGGTCGCAACCAAAGTGGGTCACGCTCTTTAACCCAGGCCGACAGCTCCTTTGAGCTCCTGGCTGGCTGGACCTCTAAAGAGGCCGCAGGCACAACACGCCATTGTGCTCCTGCTGGCTGGTCCCTTAGAGGAGCCGCGCGCCACCGCTCCTTTGTGCTCCTGGCTGGCTGGACCCCTGGAGGAGCTGCGCGCATACTGGGCCTCCCTGCTTCTCATTTGGCTGGACCTCTAGAGGGAAGGAGAAGGGCTTAAATCTGGGAGATTTGCCACGAGTTCGTGTTTTGGGTGACGAGACACAGAGGGACCTGATTTACTGCTCTCCAGCGGGCCTGGTGGGTCCCCGAGGCAAACCCCCGTCCTTGTTCGCCAACTCCACCTGGAGGAGAAGGGAGCAGCGATTCTGGCTCCATCCCCAGGGCTAGGCAAGAGGCTTGAATTGCCATGAGGAGATCACCTGGGAGGTTGTGTCTATGGCAATTTCAGTGGGGCACGTGGACGCACCAGGATAAGTTGGCAGGCAGGGACCCTGGCATGCAGGGATTTGGCACGCACGGTCCTTCTGTGCCCCAAGCGGAGGTTTTTCTGTTCCCCAGCAACAGGGACTGTGTCTTGAATAGTTTCGGCCTCTCTCTTTCCCCTCTCACTCCCCACAGAGGGGGATCGCCCCCGTCCCTGTAAGTCTCCGATCCAAGCCCGATTTTATCTTCGCGTTTGTACTCACGTTAGAAGACTTTTTCAGTGGATTCTGGATCCTTTTTCTCCCAGTCTCTTGGGTTCTGTAAGGTTTCCTATGGCTTCAGATCTTTTCCGTGTGAGATATGGGGGCGAGTGCAATGCATGGAGCTCCCTACTTCTCTGCCATCTTGCCCCTCCTCCCCTAGCAGTGTATTTCTTAACCTATAAGGAGACATCACCTATGAGACCCCAAAATGCCACCTGACAGCCAAAGACTAAATCTGGGAATGTTGTAACAAAGCCTATTAAAACTGGAAGGAAATTAAGATTGAAAAGAGGCATGCTACCCATAACTAGTGAGGAAATAGAATCAGTTATCAAAAATCCCCCAACAAATAAGAGCCCTGGGCTAGATGGCTTCCCTGGGGAATTCTACCAGACATTTAAAACAGAATTAATACCCATTCTTCTCAAACTATTCCAAAAAATAGAAATCAAAGGAAAACTTCTGGACTCATTTTATGAAGCCAGCAACACTTTGATTCCCAAGGCAGACAGAGACCCAGCAAAAAAGGAGAACTACAGGCCAATATCCTCGATGAATACAGATGCAAAAATCCTCAACAAGATCCTTGCAAATAGAATCCAACAGCACATAAAAAGAATTATCCACTAAGATTAAGTGGCATTCATTCCTGGGTTAAATGGCTGGTTCAATATTCGCAAATCAATCAATGTGATACATAACATCAACAAAAGAAAAGATAAAAAACCATCTTATTCTGTCGATAGATACAGAAAAATCATTTGACAATATATAGCATCCCTTCTTAATAAACCCTCGAGAAAGTCGGGATAGAAGGAACTTACTTAAACATCATAAAAGCCATCTACGGGAAGCCCTCAGCTAACATCATCATCACTGGGAAAAAACTAAGAGCTTTCCCCCTGAGATCAGGAACATGACAGGGATGTCCACTCTTACCACCGCTGTTTAACATAGTGCTGGAAGTCCTAGCATCAGCCATCAGACAACAAAAGGAAATAAAAGGTATCAGATTTGGCAAAGAAGAAGTCAAACTTTCACTTTTTGCAGACGACATGATACTCTACATAAAGAACTGGATAGACTCCACCAGAAGCCTACTAGAACTGATCCAAGAATTCAGCCAAGTTGCAGGGTACAAAATCAACGTACAGAAATCGGTTGCATTTTTATACACCAACAATGAAGCAACAGAAAGAGAAATCAAGAAACTGATACCATTCACAATTGCACAAAAACCCATAAAATATCTAGGAATAAACCTAACCAACGATATAAGAGATCTGTATGATGAAAACTATAGAACACTTAGGAAAGAAATAGAAGACACAAAGAAATGGAAAAATATTCCATGCTCATGGATTGGAAGAATAAATAAAGTGAAACTGTCATTACTACCCAAAGCAATCTACACATTCAATGCAATCCCAATCAAAATTGCACCAGCATACTTCCCAAAACTAGAACAAACTGTCCTAAAATTTGTATGGAACCACAAAAGACCCCAAATAACCAAAGTAATATTGAAGAAGATAACCAAAACGGGAGGCCTCACCATCCCAGACTTTAGCCTCTACTACAAAGCTGTCATCATCAAGACACTATGGTATTGACACAAAAACAGACACATAGACCAATGGAATAGAATTGAAAACTCAGAATTGGACCCAAAAGTGTACAGCCAACTAATCTTTGACAAAGCAGGAAAGAGGATCCAATGGGAAAAAAAGACAGACTCTTTAACAGATGGTGCTGGGAGAACTGTACAGCAACATGCAGAAGAATGAAACTAGATCATTTTCTCACACCATACACAAAAATAAACTCAAAATGGATAAAGAACGTGAGACAGGAAACCATCAAAACCCTAGAGGAGAAAGCCGGAAACAACCTTCTTGACCTCCACCGCAGCAACTTCTTACTTGACACATCCCCAAAAGGCAAGGGAATCAACAGCAAAAATGAACTCCTTGTACCTCATCAAGATTAAAAACTTCTGCACGGTAAAGGAAACAATCCATAAAACTAATAGGCAACGGATGGAATGGGAAAAGATAGTTGCAAATGACATATCAGAAAAAAAGGCTAGTATCCAAAATCTATAAGGAACTCACCAAACTCCACACCCGAAAAACAAACAACCCAGTGAAGAAATGGGCAGAAGATATGAACAGACACTTCTCCAAAACAACCCAGTGAAGAAATGGGCAGAAGATATGAACAGACACTTCTCCAAAGAGGACATCCAGATGGCCAACAGACACATGAAATGGTGCTCAGCATCCCTCCTCATCAGGGAAATACAAATCAAAACCACACTGAGATACCACCTCACGCCAGTCAGAATGGCTACAATGAGCAAATCAGAGAACTCTAGATGCTGGCGAGGATGTGGAGAAACGGGCACCCTCCTACACTGTTGGGAATGTAAACTGGTAGAACCCCTATAGAAACTAGTGTGGAGGTTCCTCAAAAAATTAACAATAGAACTCCTCTATGGCCCAGCAATAGCACTGCTAGCAATTTACCCAAGGGATACAGGAGTGCTGACGCATAGGGGCACATGTACCCCAATGTTCATTGCAGCACTCTCAACAATAGCCAAAACATGGAAAGAGCCTTATTGTCCACCAATGGACGAATGGATCAAGAAGATATGGTTTATCTATACGATGGAATACTACATGACAATGAAAAAGAATGAAATCTGGCCATGTGTAGCAACATGGGTGGAACTTGAACGTGTTATGCTGAGTGAAATAAGTCAGGCAGAGAAGGACAGCTACTATATGTTTGCACGTATAGGAGGAGTTGGAGGAACTTACTGGAGGACCGTGGGGAAGAAGAAGGGGGTAAATAATGGGGGAGAGGGAGGGAGGGAAACCATGAGAGACTCTTGAATGCTGAGAACAAACTGAGGACTGATGGAGGGCTAGGGGGGTGATGGGCATGGAGGAGGGCACTTGTTGGGATGAGCACTGGATGTTATATGGAAACCAACTTGACAAAAAACTATTAAAAATAATAAATAAATAAATAAATAAATAAATAAATAAATAAATAAAAAGAGACATGCCTCATTAGGGAATTAAGGATGAATTAGGATTAAAGATGCCTCCTGCACATGTTACTTAGCAATAAAAAGTGTTTTACATTCTGTTTGGTCTGTCAAAGCTCAGCAGCAGAAGACTTCTGTGGAAGCCACCTGCTTTGCCACAGTGGCTGCACCTATCAGAGAAATTGCTCCACGAAGGTTACTGAATAAACAAACCTGGTACCTTGAGAGATAGTACAGCTAGTAAAACTAGGTTGAAATGGGAATGAGATACATCATCAGAACTATGATAGCTCATTAAGGGAAACAGATGCTTTAAGAGCATTTTAGTGGAAAGAGTGGGCCTGAGTCAGACCCACTTTGGGGGGTTACATCAAGCTCCCCCTCTGACAAGCCCTCCTCAAAGTCTGAGTGAGCGGTGACAGCATCTTTCAGATCCCCAACACAGTGCCTGGCACACAGGCGTGCATGCCATGATGATGCATCAGTGCAAAGGGAGCAAGTATCCCTGCAGATTGTGCCCCCAAGTGCTGGCAGAGACTGGGCTCTGGCTGCATGAAGCATTGGTCATCTCTTCCCTGCCTGAACTCCTCTGGTGGTATCTCTCTTGCCACCTATATCCATGGTCTCTGCCCGACTTCTGTTCAGCACCATCCCTAATCCAAACCCTTTAGCTCCCTAGAAAGGAATCTGGGGGCATCTCAACACCTCCCAATAGTGTGGGAGCCCTGATGACCCCAAATGTCCTCTAGATCTCTAAGAAAACAGAAGATGAGCAGTGTGAATACATCAGAATTCAGAATTTACCCGGGAACAAGATGCGGCTGATCATTCCCGGCATCACTATGCTGAACATGGGCAGCAGCTTCAGGTACCCACAAAGGATGCAGCCGCCTCTCACATGAGACATGTTCTCCCCTGCCAAACATCGCTGTACACAAATCTGCCAAGGAAACACAGATGGGTGAGGGGGGTGATGGCTCTATCAGAGTGTATCAAGCCCGGGCCACAGCAGCACAGACAGGATAACAGTGACCTGCTGCAGCAGCAGGATGTGCCCTCTGGTGGGTTTTTGATAAGCTGTTCCCCCAAGTCATCCAGGCATCTTCAGGGCAGGCAGCGCCAGAGGAGATGCATGTGACCATTGAGCATGTTTTGCTCAGTGCACATTTGCCTCAGGGGACAGGAATGGTGTGCATGACCTTGGCCTCATTGTTAGTACTGTAAACCAATTATGGAGGCACAGTGCTTACGAACTGTCCCCTGGCAAGGACGAGACTCCCTCCTAGAGGCCACAGACTGTCCCTGCCAGGCAGAAGGAAGAGGGCCCTTGTGACATCAATCAAAGCAAAGGGTCTCTGACACCAAACAAATTTTCAGAACTGGGACCGACTTCACTTGTCTAAATTGAAATGAACCAGTGTATACCTTTAAAATGCAAAATCTCCTCGGAGATGCTTCACAACCCATTTCATAGTGCTCCTGCCATAAGAAACAGTGTGCACTCAGGGCAAACAGAATGCTAGAGCTGGCAGACAGAGAAGGACTTAAAGAAGCACATAAAGACATGGTCCAGTGCATCACAACAACATACTATTATGTATGTGCTCAAAGTACGTTTCTGAAGAGCATTTAGATAATGGGAAAACTGCTTACAGTGTGATGGTAAATAAAAGGCATTCAAGATCCAACAGCAGGCTGTACACCATGACTCTATACCGCAAAAAAGCTGCACAGGAATAAACTGACATGGTAATAGTGTTTAATCCTGGCATGGTAAAATTAGCAGACAAGATAGTCATCTTCTTCTTTATGTTTCCTTCCTTCCTTCCTTCCTCCTTCCTTCCTTCCTTGTTCCCTTTCCTTTCCTTTCCTTTCCTTTCCTTTCCTTTCCTTTCCTTTCCTTTCCTTTCCTTTCTTTCTTTCTTTCTTTCTTTCTTTCTTTCTTTCTTTCTTTCTTTCTTTCTTTCTTCCTTCCTTCCTTCCTTCCTTCCTTCCTTCCTTCCTTCCTTCCTTCCTTTCCAAATGCATCATTTTAGTAATTGGAGGAAGAGCCCCAGCTGCTCAGGTACGCAACAGGTACTGTTTCTCAGGAGGTCCACTAGCATCCTGTTGCTGGCCTCTCAGTGAACATGGGCTTCCGCTGAGCACGTGTGGGTTCCTGGTCTTTGCTTAGCTCCACACACAGAAGAGCCAATTTCTCAAGGGAGGGGATGAAGGAGGAGGGCAAGGACAGAAATTCAGCTCTCATTCTGAAGCAAGAGTGATCAGAAAGGCAGTACATCATCCATATAGGAAGTCCTAAGCACTTTTGTACATTGTCATATGTTACAAAGTGGGGCAAGGAGAGGACTATTGTTTAAAAATGGTAGTGGGCCAAAGTTAACAATTTTCCTTCCCTCAAATTGTTGGCTTCCTTTTATGTAAACGTTTTCTTAAGTCACTTTCTTTACTAGTTAGAAGTTATGTATTTAACTTCTGTGTTTTTGTTTTTGTTGTTTTTTTTTTGAGACAGACAGACAGACAGACAGACAGACACAGTGTGAGTGGGGGAAGGGCCAAGAGAGAGGGAGACAGAGAATCCCAAGCAGGCTCCACACTGTCAACATGGAGCCCAACTCAGGGCTTGAATTCATGAAACCATGAGATCATGACCTGAGTTTATACCAAGAGCTGGGTGCTTAACCGGCTGAGCCACCCAGGAGCCCCTGCATGAGGGTTCTTAAACATCCACATCCTCCCTGACACTTGGCATTAGATTATCAATCTTTCTAATTTGGCCAGTCTCCTTGTGGTTTTAACTTGTGCTTACCTGATAACTCTGGGTTATATGCTTGTTAGAATTTATGTTTGAATTTTCTTTTTTATAAATTGCCTGTCATCTTTTGCCCACATTTCTATTGGAGCTCCTTTCTCTTGTGGATTTGCTATTGTCTCTTATTCATGATAAATCCAATAATATTCCTTAATCTGTCATCTGTCAACTTTGTCTGCGGTACTCTTGGTTAAAAAGTGCTTATATGTGTGGGCCCCTGGGTGGCTTAGTTGGTTAAGCATCCAACTCTTGGTTTTGGCTTAAGTCATGATCTTTGAGATCTCTGTTGGGCTCTATGCTGACCAGATTCTCTCTCTCTCCTTTGGGATTCTCTCTCCCTTCCTCTCTCTCTGCCCCTTCCCTGCTCATTCTTTCTCTCTCTCAAAAATAAACTTTAAAAAAGTAAAAAATAAATTAAAAAGTACTTATATGAAATCTGGCCATGTATAGCAACATGGATGGACCTTGAGGGTGTTATGCTGAGCGAAAAAACTCAGGCAGAGAAGGACAAATGCCATATGTTTGTACATATAGGAGGATTAGGAGGAACTTAATGGAAGACCATGAGGGAGAAGAAAGGGGGAAAATAGTGGAGGAGAGGGAGGGAAGCAAACCATAAGAGACTCTTGATTGCTGAGAATAAACTAAGGACTGATGGGGGTGGGGGAGAGGGGAAGAGGGGTGATGGGCATGGAGGAAGGCACTTATGGGGACGAGCACTGGGTGTTATATGGAAACCAACTTGACAATAAACTATTAAGACTGAAGTCTACCTTTGTACTAAGTGCTGGGCTAGAGGGAGTTTTGTTACTTCAGATAGTCCATTGGTTTTCTAACAATTAAGATTTTTTTAAAAAAAATTAATGTTTATTTATTTTTGAGAGAGAGAGAGCATGAGAAGGGAAGAGGCAGAGAGAGAGGGAGATAGAGAATCTGAATCAGGCTCCAGGCGCTGAGCTGTCAGCACAAAGCCCCACGCCAGTCTTGAACTCACGAACTGTAAGCTCATGACCTGAGCCGAAGTCAGATGCTTAACTGGCTAAGCCACCCAGGCACCCCTAACAACCAAATTTTCTAACAAAGAGCATGTATCTCCTTTCTTTCTTTCTTTCTTTCTTTCTTTCTTTCTTTCTCTCTCTCTCTCTCTC
>NW_024081704.1:566221-571472 GCF_003009895.1 Hyaena hyaena
TCTTTCTTTCTTTCTTTCTTTCTTTCTCTCTCTCTCTCTCTCTCTCTCTCTCTCTCTCTCTCTTTCTTTCTTTCTTTCTTTCTTTCTTTCTTTCTTTCTTTCTTTCTTTTTTTCTTCCTCCTTCCTTCCCTCCCTCCCTTCCTCCTTCCCTCCCTCCCTATATTTTAAGTTAGGCTTCATGCCCAACTTGGGGCTTGAATTCATGACCCGGAGATCAACAATTTGCATGCTCTCTTGACTGGGTCAGCCAGGTACCCCACACCCCTGTTGATTTCTGAAGCCTCCTTAGATACATATTAAATTCCTTGAAGTATATAAATCTGCCTGACCTCTTTATTCTGTTCCATTAGTCTGGGTGTCTATTCTTGTATATTTCTAACTATTTTTATTATTGCTACCTTGTAGATGTTTAAATATCTGGTTTGGCAAGTTCTCTCCCTTTGTTGTTCAGTTTCATACTTGGGTTAGTGATTTGTAGCATTTCTTCTTCATCATCCATAAAATGTTTAAGCCTTTTTTTTAAACTTGTGATATAACATATGAAGTACACTGTAGCACGTTAACAGCGTACGATATAACAATCATCCAAAATGAGGTAGAACATTGTAGGTACCCCAGAAGCCTCTCTGTGGCTTTCCCCCCCCAAAATTGAGGTAAAATTCACATAATATATAGTTAACCATTTTAAAGTGAACAGTTCAGTAACACTTAGTGTGCATTCCCAGTCTTAGGCAATTACCACCTCTCTATACTTTCAAAATTTTTTCATCACCCAGAAGAACATCCACATCCATTAAACTGTCTCCCTCCATTCCTTCTCTCCCAGGCCCTGGCAAGCACTAACTGGATTTCCAGATCTGTGGATTTGCCTATTCCAACATTTCTATAAAAGGAATCCTACACTAGGTGATCTTTGTGTCTGGCTTCTTGCACTTAGTAAAATGTTTTTCAAGAACCATTCAAGTTGTAGTATGTATCCGTACTTCATTCCTTTTTATGGCTGAATAATATTCCAATGAATGGATATACATTTTGTTCATTAATTCACTGGGTATTTATCCATTAGCTCCTGGTGTCCTCCCACTTTCTGAAAGACTTAAAACACCATAAAATTTATCAGTACCTTAAAATACACAATAACATATGTTTGAAGACCTAAGATTACAAAGTAAGACACAGTTTCATTGACTGTATCCAGTATAAAAAGCACAATGGACTAAAGTATAGTCAAGACTGTATGTGCCTAAGAAAAGACAATCTTTTTCTTTTTTTTCTTAAATAGTTTATTTTCAAGTTGGTTTCCATATAACATCCAGTGCTCATCCCAACAAGTGCCCTCCTCCATGCCCATCACCACCCGTCCTCTCCGCCCCATACCCATCAGTCCTCAGTTTGTTCTAGGCATTCAAGAGTCTCTCAGGGTTTGCCTCCCTCCCTCTCCCCAACTATTTTTCCCCTTCCCCTCCCCCATGGTCCTCCATTAAGTTCTTCCTAGTCCTCCTGTACATGCAAACATATGTTATTTGTCCTTCTCTGCCTGACTTATTTCGCTCAGCATAACAGCCTCAAGTTCCATCCATGCTGCTACACATGACCAGATTTCATTCTTTCTCATTGTCATGTAGTATTCCATTGTATAGATAAACCACATCTTCTTCTTTTTTTTTTTGTTTTTTATTCATTTTTATTTTTCTTTTATTTATTTATTTATTTATTTATTTTTTTACAAATAGTTTATTGTCAAATTAGTTTCTACATAACACTCAGTGCTCATCCCCAAAGTGCCCTCCTTCATGCCCATCCCCCCCTCCCCCCCACATCCATCAGTCCTCAGTTTTTGTCAGCATTCAAGAGTCTCTCATGGTTTGCCTCTCTCCCTTTCCCCCACCATTTCCGCCCTTCTTCTCCCCCTTGGTCCTCCGTCAAGTTCCTCCTAATCCTCCTATACGTGCAAACATATGGTATTTGTCCTTCTCTGCCTGACTTATTTCGCTCAGCATAACACCCTCAAGGTCCATCCATGTTGCTACACATGGCCAGATTTCATTGTTTCTCATTGCCATGTAGTATTCCATGGTATAGATAAACCACATCTTCTTGATCCATTCATCTGTTGATGGACACTTAGGCTCTTTCCATGTTTTAGCTATTGTGGAGAGTGCTGCTATGAACATTGGGGTACATGTGCTCCTATGCCTCAGCATTTCTGTATCCCTTGGGTAAATTCCTAGCAGTGCTATTGCTGGGTCATAAGGGAGTTCTATTGTTAGTTTCCTGAGGAACCTCCACACTGTTTTCCAGAGGGGCTGTACCAGTTTACATTCCCACCAACAGTGCAGGAGGGTGCCCGTTTCTCCACATCCTCGCCAGCATCTAGAGTTCTCTGATTTGCTCATTTTAGCCACTCTGACTGGCGTGAGGTGGTATCTCAGTGTGGTTTTGATTTGTATTTCCCTGATGAGGAGGGATGCTGAGCATCGTTTCATGTGTCTGTTGGCCATCTGGATGTCCTCTTTGGAGAAGTGTCTGTTCATGTCTTCTGCCCATTTCTTCACTGGGTTGTTTGTTTTTCGGGCGTGGAGTTTGGTGAGTTCCTTATAGATTCTGGATATTAACCCTTTATCTGATATGTCATTTGCAACTATCTTTTCCCATTCCGTTGGTTGCCTATTAATTTTCTGGGCTGTTTCCTTTGCTGTGCAGAAGCTTTTCATCTTGATGAGGTCCCAACAGTTTATTTTTGCTCTCGATTCCCTTGCTTTTGGGGATGTGATAAACCACATCTTCTTGATCCATTCCTCAGTTGATGAACACTTAGGCTCTTTCCATGTTTTGGCTATTGTTGAGTACTGCTATGAACATTGGGGTACATGTGCCCCTATGCATCAGCACTCCTGTATCCCTTGGGTAAATTCCTAGCAGTGCTATTGCTGGGTCATAGGGGAGTTCTATTGTTAGTTTTTTGAGGAACCTCCACACTGTTTTCCAGAGGGGCTGCACCAGTTTACATTCCCACCAACAGTGTAGGAGTGTGCCCATTTCTCCACATCCTCACCAGCATCTAGAGTCCTCTGATTTGCTCATTGTAGCCACTCTGACTGGCGTGAGGTAGTATCTCAGTGTGGTTTGATTTGTATTTCCCTGATGGACATCATGTCTTTCAAAGAGAAATAAGTACAGTGGACATTGCTGGTTGTGTGCCCACAACCCCCCACTCCAGCTTCTGGTAGCAGAACCTCTCTTTCCAGTTGCATTCCATTCTATCTGGCTTAGGTGGGCGTCATCAAACTGTCCACCATTCCAATATGGCATGTGCCCCAGGCCTGGCTAATGCTCTCTGTCCCATGGGCAATAGCTGATGTGTCAGGAATAGATATGAGACCCAAACTGGGCTAATTAGAATCTGTCCCAAGAATCTTCTGCTTAAAGGAACCAAAAAGCCTGCTTCCTTTCTTTGGGGTTCTGAGCTAGTCTGGCAGTTTGAAACTCCTTTGTCTACCTGGTTCATTCAGAACCCTAGATCTAGGCATCACTGAAGATACTGTGCTCCTAGAATTTTTACTTACATGAGCCAAAAAGGTACTTACTTGCTTAGCTAGTTTTAAGCTAAAGTTTTATCACAAGCTTTCTAAAACTCTTGGCTAGACTAGATATTAACATTCACTTTTATTTTCTTTTTTTAAAAATATTTTTATTTATTTCTAGGAGAGAGAGACAGAGACAGAGACAGAGACAGGGTGAGCAGGGGAGGGTCAGAGAGAGAGGGAGACACATACTCTGAAATAGGCTCCAGGCTCTGAGCTGGCAGTAAGCACAGAGCCCGACTCGGGGCTCAAACCCACGAACTGCGAGATCATGACCTAAGCGAAAGTCAGACGCTTAACCGACTAAGCCACCCAGGCGCCCCCAATTCACTTTTATTTTCATTTATAAATTTTCATTTGTAAAATGTCATGTTTGAAATTATCCTCAGTCTATGGCATTCATCTGTCAATATCTTAAGTAGTATACAATATTAACATTAAAATATTTTTAAAAGGCACAAAACGCTCGTACTTCCACTTACTTCACTAAAATCATTTTATTTTGGCATATTAAAACATGTTCCTTTGATATAGACTTGATTATTGAAATGCATTCAGAATAATTTAGAGTTGAAAGTAGTCAATAAAAGAATACTGAGTGACTATAAAATGAGTAAAACACCTCATGGCACTTCTATAAATGAATTCCATGTGGATTAAAAGAAAGTAAAATACAAAACTACAAAGTTATTAGGAAAAACACAGAATTTATTCATGAACTTGAGTTCCCTTCCCCTTTTTGGAAAAATTTTAAAAAGTCTTAAAACATCAATTATTGGCTATAAGGGTAGGGAACACATAAACTGACATATATTGCTGAGACTAGAAGTTAATACAGCCACTTTGGAGAAGAATTTAGGGTATGTCTCAACAAAGCTGGATTTATTTCAGGAATTCAAGATTGAGTTAACATTGAAAACCAATTCAATATAATTCACCATGTTAACAGAATAAGGGAGAAAAATAATATAATCATCTCAGTAAATGTGGAAGAAACACTTGGTACAATTAAAAACGTGTTAGTGATAGGGGTACCTGGGTGCCTCAGTCAGTTAGGCATCTAACTCTTTATTTCAACCCAGATTTGGGTCTCGGAGTTCATGAATTTGAGCCCCATGTCGGGCTCTGTGCCAACAGCACGGAGCCTGCTTACAATTCTCTCTCTCCCTCTCTCTCTGCCCCTCCCCCACTGGTGCACTCTTGCTTTTGCTCTCTCCCCCTCTCTCTCAAAGTAAATAACTTTAAAAAAAAACCTGTTCATTATAAATAATTCTAGCAAACTAGCACTGGAAGGGAATTTGTTAGTCTGGCAAAGAATATTTACCAAAAATTGACAGCAAATGATTTATTTAATGGTGAAATAGCCAAAGCTTTCTCTCTAAATTGGCAATGAGACAAGGATACCTGTTGTCTCTACTTCTATTCAGCACTGTACTAATGGCCCTGGCCAATACAGTAAGGCAAGAAAAAGAAACAAAAGGTATAAGGTTTGGGGCGCCTGGGTGGCTTAGTCGGTTAAGTGTCCGACTTTCGCTTAGGTCATGATCTCGCGATTCGTGGGTTCGAGCCCCGCGTCGGGCTCTGTGCTGACTGCCAGCTCAGAGCCTGTTTCAGAGTCTGTGACTCCCTCTCTCTCTGACCCTCCCTTGCTCACGCTGTCTCTCTCT
>NW_024081704.1:573466-609563 GCF_003009895.1 Hyaena hyaena
CAGTTTCTTGATTTCTCTTTCTGTTGCTTCATTGTTGGTGTATAAAAATGCAACCGATTTCTGTACGTTGATTTTGTACCCTGCAACTTGGCTGAATTCTTGGATCAGTTCTAGTAGGCTTCTGGTGGAGTCTGTCGGGTTTTCGATGTAGAGTATCATGTCATCTGTGAAGTCATCTAGCTACATATTTTAACTTTGCACTTTTTGATAAAGTTTACGACAAATACAAAACCAAAAAGATTTTGTGAATTTCTATTCATGTACATAGAAATTTGCCTAAGATATACCTGCAGTAGAATAACAGGCTGCAAAATTTTGTTTTGATTCTGTTAAAATATTTATCTCATAGATTAAAAAAAGATTGTATATATGAAGAATATATCTGGAAGGATATATACAAAATTTATAATACTAGTCTCTGGGGAGTTGAACTGAGAAACTGAAGGCAATGAGTAGTTCACTGTGTATCTTTTTCTTTTGTTTACCTTATGTGTGCACTACCTAAAAATTAAAAATAAAAAATTGCAAATGGATGTACATGGGGTCTCATGACGACTAGTTTGGACAACACTCATTTGAATGTATAAGATGTTATATATTTTTAAAAGAAAACAATTACTCCATTAGTTTAAAATAGTTTACTTACCAACATGAATGCCCTAATTTAAAAAAATCTCTTTACATTACTCAGAAAATGTCTTAGTCTGTTGAGGCAGATATAAGAAAATGCCATAGGTTGAATGACTTATAAACTGTAAATATTTTCTTCCCATGGCTTTGGAGGTTAGGAAGTCTGAGGTCAAGTGCTGGTCGATTGGGTGTCTAGTGAGGATCCCCTTCCTGGCTCATAGAAGACTATCTTCTCAATGTGTCCTCAAATGGTGGAAAAAGTGAGGGAGTTCTCTGGGGTCTCTTTTATAAGGATACTAATGCCATTCATGAGTGCTCTGCTCTTATGACCTAATCACTTCCCAATGGCTTCACCTTGGGGGTTAGGATTCCAACATATGAATTTTGGGAGAGAGACAAACATTCAGTCTATAAGAGTAAAGAATATATAATTACTTAGAGATATAATTGCTAACATTAAATGGAATATTCCACCTGCTACTAAAATTTAGTTGGATGTCATTTTCAACTATTGGGGTGAGGGTGGCAGATTTCAAAAATGTTGATATTTAACACTAGTACACCACTAAACACAGTGGCTTAGTGTGTTCTATAGTTTAGAGTTTTGTCATTCAAATTAGTCATTGCTTCCCAATTCATTAAAAAAATTTATCTGAGTATAGCTATGAGTACACCTCATGCCACACTAATGCTTACTGAATGGTAAGACTGAGGCCTATGTGATTGTTTGATTCTATCATTTCTCATTCAACAGGGCTCAACAACACACTCTATGGAACCATAGTCCTTCAACTGTATTCACATACCATTTCAATAATTTTTCAATAACTGAGCCAAAGTTTTTCCTTCTAGATTTATGTAAGACCAATCTCTGATCCGTGGAGCAGTGGGTAACACCAACCTCGCTGAGGTCATTATCTTAGCTAGTGGAAGAAAACTATCATTTTAAGGTTAAATGTACTTGCCATTATAGGGATTGTAATGTGTTAGTTCACATATTGGGATTTGGTGTTTAGAGACTCAGCTATGAGCTCTGCTCTTGGTGTGTCTCATGAGCAAGTTACTTAACTGCATAACTCAGTTTCCTCATCTACAAAATGGGGATAACAATAGTAGTTATGCATCACGATGATGTGATGATTAATATGGATAAATGCCTACATGGTACCTGATACTCGATTCCTACTAGATATTATTTTCATTCTTACTACTTAATAAGCGCCTACATATGCCTCAGACTGCATACTGTGTGCAGGATACAATGGTTTTGGTTCTTAAGAGGTTTTAGAGTTGAGGGATATGATTTATTTATGTGACACAATAAATGAACTATCAAGGTATGCATCACAAAAATATTAAGGTGTGTGTGGTAGTGATGTGAATCCACAGAGGAAAAAAGGACATGTAGATGGAATAAGAACAGAATCACATCTTTGGAGGTGGGTCTTCTGTTGACCTTGATAGGTAGATTTAACTGTGTGGATGAAAAGAAGACAGGCTTCTAACTGCAGAGGAAGAGCACTGACAGAGGCACGGGGGGTGGGGGGATGAGTGTGGTGGGCCAGTTGACCACTGTCCTAAAGCACTATAGTTTGTCATCGTCACTCCTATGTCTTCTGAAGTGAGCAGAGGTTTACGTCCCAACTTTTTGTGTGACCTGAGACAATGCTCTAAGTTTCTGAGGGTCTCAGTCTACTCATCTGCAAGATGAAGGTGCTGAAATGGCCCCAGATGGCAATCAGGCTGAAAGATTCCACCCATGGTGTCCAGTCTTCGAAGACTGACTTACCAAAGCCCATTAACAAGATTGATCCCAGAGCCATAACAGCAGCATGTAAGGTATCAGTATAAACCACAGCTGTCAAACCACCTGAATAGGTAGAAGAAAGAGAAACAAAACCAACATTTGAGACTCTCTGTTGAAAGTCACTTCTGTATGCCTATTCTACATGCTTGTCTCCTCCCAGATCTCTCCATTCACACCTTTTGTACCTTTAAGTCAGTAGCTATTACAATAACATGCTTAGTCTTTAACATCCCTCATGTGTTCTCTCTTTAACATCCCTCATGATCTTTTGTGGGATTCTTATCTTGCCCTTCTATGTCCCAATTTCCCTGTACTTCCCACTTTTTGGATGAATGAAAAGCTGGTAGTTTTCCTAAGCAAAAAAGTACATCTTTAATCACAAAATCTCAGTTTGGAAGCAAGTTAGCAGCATCTTTGGTCTCTACCTGTTAAATGCCAGTAGCACCACACCCCGTTCCTCCCCAGTTGGGACAACCCAAAATGTCTCCAGACATTACCAAATGTCCCCTAGGAAGAAACCCCCAATCCCAGTCCCTTGTGCATTGAGAGCCATTAATTGATTGCATTCCATTCCCCATCCTGATCCTCCTCGCTCAGACAGTGATGAAATGCCAGGGACACTCACCAACATCCAAGATTTGCAGTGTGGCTGGAAAAAAAAAAGTGATGAGGGCCCCCCACTCTCAAAACCTAGGCAGAGACTCTGGGACAGAATTACCTACATAAAAGATCCCATCTTATGGCCTGACCAGGTTACCAGGTGACCAGGATGACTGAAGTTGCTGCCTCCCCCTTATTCCTTTTCTCTTTCTATTCTTATACCTGGCAACCAGCAGTGTCAGACCAAGGCCCATTCCAAACATGATAACAGCTTTTCTTGCCAGTGCCCTTGGAAATCTCCCACTGGTCTTATCTGATTTCTAGAGGTTGTATCTCACTTAGGCACTCTGCCTCCATTCTTTTCACTGTTCCATCCCCTCAGGCCTAGCAATATGATCTAGAGACTTAGGGAAAATGCAAAAGCTGAGACCATCTGCCTCAATGTCTAGTAGCACTCCACTATAAGAAAAAGCTTTTGTGTTAGTATAAATGCCTGTGTTGTTACAGTGACGTCACCTGTGATGGTATAAATGCCAGTGATTGTCAGCAAGACTATGGTGGCCAGGTAGACACCTAGCCCCAAAACCAGTCTCATGAACATGGCACCTGTACAGATCTCTACCTGAAATAAATACAAAGGAGACAGGCTGCATTTTCATTTCCAGTTCAATCAACAGCAATACCATAAAGACCCTAGAAGCCGTATTCAGGAAGTGGCCTATGGTTAGCACATACACTCCCCCACTAATGGACACGGGATGAGGACTATGCAAATTCTGTTGGGAAAAAAGGCTTATGCCCCATGAGTTCAACCAAGGTCAGCACCTTTAGGGCTTGGGTCAATCCAATGAATTCAGTTCATACAACACTTAGCCTATTCCTCTCTAGACCCTTAGAACAGGGAGTGTGCTCAGAGAGTTAGCTGTTCCTACAGTTCTGCCATTAGAAAAGGCAAAGGGGACAGCTCAACAGGTGCTGGTAAGTTTTTTCTCTTAAAGACCAGATGATAAATACTATAGGCTTTGCAGGCCACATACTGTCACTGCTTTCCATAACCACTGAGAACTATAATAAGCCATTCTTAGCTCAAGGACTGTACAAAGCAGAACATTAGGTTGATTGGCCTGTAGGCTGGATTTATTGATCCCTGGTTTGGCTGGCACTGATTTTAAAGCATCTGTATATCATTTAATTGGTTAATCTCTTGCCTTGTTATTCTGATCTCCAATGTAGGGATGCAATGGGCAGAGATCCTCCCATTATTCACCTATCCATTTACTCACCAAATGTTTACTGTGCACCAGCATAGCAAATAGCCGACAAGGTTCAGAAGACACAGGATTACTAAAACTCAGTTGCTGTCCCCAAGAAGCTTATATTTAGTGACAGAAACTAAGTAGGCAATTTCTATGTAGTGTGATAAGTGACACTCACTCGGTTTCTATGTATGTATGTATGCATGTATTTATTTATATTTTTTATTTTAGAGAGCGTGAGTGAGGGACAGGGGCAGAGAAAGAGAGAGAGAGAGGATCTTAAGCAGGCTCCACACTCAGCACAGAGCTCGATTCCATGACCCTGGGATCATGACCTGAGCTAAAATCAAGATGGACACTCAACCGAGTGAGCCACCCAGGCGCCTTTCATTCAGCTGGTTTAAAAAAAAATTATCAAGTTCCTTAGGTGCTAATCATTTTCTCAGCACAGTGGGTAATGCAGTGAACAAGCCAGGCAAGGCTCAGGGCTTCAACAAGCTTGCACTCAAGTGGAGAAGGCAGATAATCAGAAAGGAAACAGATAAATTACTCTCACATGGTAACAAGTATTACCAAAAACCCCCCAAACATAGTAATGGAGCACAGATTGACTAGGTATGTCCATGGAAGACCTCTCCAAGGAGGTGATATTTGAAAAATTTGGGGGTGGGGGTGGACATTCTAGACACAGTGTAAAACAAGTGTCAAGGGCTTCCAGTGGAAATAAGGTTGGCAGGTTTGAGAAACAGAAAGCAGGCAGTGTGGCCAGAGCCTGGTGAGAGCAAGGGAGGAGACCAGGAGACAAAGCTGCAGAGGCAGGGACTAGAACAGGACATGCTCACAGGTCATACCAAGGGGCTTAGGTTTTCTTGAAACGGAGGTGGAAATTCCTGGATTGTTTTAAGCAGAGGAGTGACATCACCTAAGCCCAAGGTTCTCTAGAAATTCAAAGGAGGGACCTGTAACCTAGGCTTGGGAGACAAATAAGATGCCCCTGCTTTTATTTTTTCCAAAGTGTTATTAAAATATTTTTTTCCTATTTGTTTCTTGGGCTGGCTTTTACACAACTCACCAAGATTCTACTGAAGATATAAAGGAATAAGTACAGAATAGCAAGGAGGAGCTGGATCCGGAAGCCACCAAACCTCTTTTTCAAATATTCTGGCAATGTCATTACCTGTACAAGTAACAAGAGAAGTCACCACCAGACAGAGTCCCAGAAGAGGCAGACCCACAGGGATGTGTCTTGATCACAATGTGCTGGTCATCATAGAGACACAGCTGATGGGGGGAGGGGGCAGGGATAGAAGGAGCAGCAAGGTCACGCACTCTGGCTTTGGATTCCATGCCACCTCTTAAGATGGGGGAAGCAATAGTATTGTCTTCACGAAGCAATCTCCCAAAAGTAGAAGGAAATCTAGCTATTTGAAGATGTGTAACGATGACAAATCACTTTCATGAAATAATCATAGAACAAATTCAAATGCCTTATCACATGCTACAAATATAACAAGTACTCAGGAGAGACAGAACTTGACTCAACAGCTCTTCAACCTGGTCCTCTGTGCCCATGCTCTCATTTGTGTGCTGCTGCTCCAAATAATTCTGTTCATTTTGACTTCCACGGTCTCAGTCTGTGTGCACCCCCACGAAAGGGAGTGTGTCTCTTTGTTTATTAGATTCCTGGGCCTATGCACAGTGCCAGGCTCATGGTAGGTAAATAAATGTTTGTTAAATGTATACCATCCCCACTTCTGTCCCAAGTATTCTCATGTGGGCTGCCATCACAGAGGGTGACAGAGTAGCTTAAGCAACAGAAATGTTATTGTCTCTCAGTTCTGAAGGCTATAAATTCAAGGTGACAGCAGGCTTGGTTCCTTCTAGGGGCCGTGAAGGAAGGATCTGTTGAGGCCTCTCTTCTTGTCTTGTTGATGGCTGTCATCTCGCTGTGTCTTCCTATTCTCTTTCCTTTGTACACGTCTGTGTCCAAATTTCCTCTTCCTATAGTCATACTGGATTAGGGCCCACCCTAATCTCTCATTTTAATTACTTCTTTGAAGATCTCATCCCCAAATACAGTCATAATCTGAGGTAATTTTCTTGGGATTATGGCTTCACCACTACAGATGTTAGATAACATGGAAAATAAGCTTTTCAGATTTTTAATGCCTCTCTACAAATATTTTAAAATGTTAACAGTTTTATAAGGCATAATTTATGCAGAGTAAAACACTCCCATTTTAAGTGTGAAGTTTGATGAGTTTAGGAAAATGTATCCAGTTATGTAATCACCCCGATACTAAAAATGTTAATCATTCTTTTTTAAAAGATGGGTTTATTTATTTATTATGGGGGGAGGAGCAGAGAGACAGAATCCCAAGCAGGCTCCATGCTCAGCGTGGAGCCCAACAAGGATCTTGATCCCATCACTGTAAGATCATGACCTAAACTGAAATCAAGAGTTGGATGCTGGCACAAAAACAGACACTCAGATCAATGGAACAGAATAGAGAACCCAGAAATGGACCCACAAACGTATGGCCAACTAATCTTTGACAAAGCAGGAAAGAATATCCAATGGAATAAAGACAGTCTCTTCAGCAAATGGTGCTGGGAAAACTGGACAGCGACATGCAGAAAACCTAACCTGGACTACTTTTTTTTTTTTTTTCCAGAAACCACTCAGACGGCATCCCTTCCTTCTCACTTCTCCAAGAAGGAAAAGTGGAATGAACCTGGACCACTTTTTTTTTTTTTTTTAATGAATCCATTAATTCATTTTATTTTATTTTATTTTTTTATTTTTTTACAAATAGTTTATTGTCAAATTAGTTTCCACATAACACTCAGTGCTCATCCCCATAAGTGTCCTCCTCTATGCCCATCCCCCCTCCCCCACATCCATCAGTCCTCAGTTTTTGTCAGCATTCAAGAGTCTCTCATGGTTTGCCTCTCTCCCTTTCCCCCACCATTTCCGCCCTTCTTCTCCCCCTTGTTCCTCCGTCAAGTTCCTCCTAATCCTCCTACACGTGCAAACATATGATATTTGGAACCTGGACCACTTTCTAACATTACATACAAAAATATACTCAAAATGGATGAAAGACCTAAACATAAGCCATCAAAATCCTAGAGGATAAAGCAGGCAAAAACCTCTTTGACCTTTGCTGGAGCAACTTCTTAATGCTTCTCTGGAGGCAAAGGAAACAAAAGCAAAAATGAACAATTGGGACCTCACCAAAATAAAAAGCTTCTGCACAGCGAAGGAAACAATCAGCAAAAGTAAAAGGCAACTGACGTAATGGGAGAAGATATTTGCCAATGACATATCAGATAAGGGGTTAGTATCCAAAATCTATAAAGAACTAATCAAACTCAACACCCAAAAAACAAATAATCCAGTGAAGAAATGGGCAAAAGAGATGAATAGAAACTTCTCAAGACATCCATGTTATCAGACACATGAAAAAATGCTCAACATCACTCATTATCAGGGAAATACAAATCAAAACCACAATAAGATACCACCTTACAACTGTCAGAATGGCTAATATTAACAACTCAGGCAACAACAGATGTTGGCAAGGATGTGGAGAAAGGGGATCTCTTTTGCACTGCTGGTGGGAATGCAAGCTGGTGCAGCCACAGTGGAAAACAATATGGAGGTTTCTCAAAAAACTAAAAATAGAACTACCCTACGACCCAGCAATTGCACTACTGGGTGTTTATCCAAGGGATACAGGTATGCTCTTTCAAAGGGGCACATGTACCCCAATGTTTATAGCAGCACTATTGACAATAGCCAAAGTATGGAAAGAGCCCAAATGTCCATTGACAGATGAGTGGTTTATAAAGAAGATGTGGTATAGATACACAATGGAATATTATTATGGAATATTAGCAATAAAAAAGAATGAAATCTTGCCATTTGCAACTACATGGATGAACTAGAGGGTATTATGGTAAGAGAAATTAGCAAGTTGGAGAAACACAAATATCATATGACTTCACTCATATGAGGACTTTAAGATACAAAACAGATGAACTTAAAGGAAGGGAAGCAAAAATAATATAAAAACAGGGAGGGAGACAAAACATAAGAGACTCTGAAATATAGAGAACAAACAGAAGGTTCCTGGAGGGGTTGTGGGAGAGGGGATGGGCTACATGGGTAAGGGGCAGTAAAGAGTCTACTCCTGAAATCATTGTTGCACCATATGCCAACTAACTTGGATGTGAATTTAAAAAATAAATAAATTATTAATAAAAATAAAATATAAATGCCTTTGAACCAAAGAAAAAAAGTTGGATACTTAACCAGCTGCTCTACCTAGGTGCCTCACAAAATATTAATTATTCATAATGCCCTGCACAAAATCCCCTAGGGTTTGCAGTTGAGGCCTTCAACACACCCTTGGTCCCAGTTGTCCCCACAGATTTGCTTTTCTAGAATTTTAAGTAAATAGAATCATATGCTATATAACTTTTTAAAGTCCTGCTTCTTTCACTGGCCTGATGCTCTTGAGATTCAACCACACTGTTGCATGACCCCTCTTTCATACTGAGTAGTATACAATATCACATGTTGTTTGTCTACTCTGCTACTGCAATTTAGATTATTTTTAGATTTGGCTATTAGGAACACAACTGCTGTGAAGCTTCATGTACAAATTTGTGTGTGTACGTCTGTTTTCATCTCTCTGGGTTGGTAAAGATCTATATCTAGTAGTGTATTAATACTACTGACTGGGTGGTCAGGTTTAATTTATGAATAAACTGCCAAACTGACATGGTCAAGTGATTCTGCATTCCCTCAAGAAATGTATGAGTCCCAGTTGCCCCACACCCTCCCCAGCTTTTCTCCTCTTAGCCATTCTGGTACAGTGGTATGTTAAGTACCATTTTCCTAGTGATCAGTTGTACTGGATGTCTTTTCAGGTGATTATTTGCCATTTGTGTAATTTTTTTGGTGAAAGAGATACTCAAACGTTCTTGCTACTGAGTTTTAAGAGTTTTTTTTAAACAAAATACATACTGTGGATATAAATCTTTTAATGTAAATATATTCTAGAAATATTTCCTTCCAGTCTAGCTTGACTTTTCAGTTTTTTTTTAAATGTTTTTTATTTATTTCTAGGAGAGAGAGAGAGAGACAGCGTGAGAAGGGGAGGGTCAGAGAGAGAGGGAGTCACAGACTGAAACAGGCGCCCTGACTTTTCATTTTCTTAAAAATATCTTTCAGGAGGGGTGCCTGGGTGGCTTAGTCGGTTAAGCATCCAACTTTCGCTTAGGTCATGATCTCGCGGTTCGTGGGTTCGAGCCCCGCGTCGGGCTCTGTGCTGATTGCCAGCTCAGAGCCTGAAGCCTATTTCAGAGTCTGTGTCTCCCTCTCTCTCTGACCCTCCCCTGCTCACGTTGTCTCTCTCTGTCTCCTAGAAATAAATAAAAATATTTTTAAAAAGTCTTTCAGGAAGCCTAGGTGGCTCAGTTGGTTAAGTGTCCGATCAGCTCAGGTCATGATCTCATGGTTTGTGGGTTTGAACCCCACATTGGGCTCTGTGTTGACAACTCAGAGCCTGGAGCTTGCTTCAGATTCTGTCTGTCTGTCTGTCTCTTCTCTCTCTTGCTGCCCTTCCCCTGCTTGCTCTCTGTCTCTCTCTCTTTCAGAAAGAAATAAACATTTAAAAATTAAAAAAGAAAAACAAGATTCTTTTTAAAAACTCTTTTAGAGTTAAAGGTTATGGGGCACCTGGGTGGCTGAGTGGTTACGCCTCCAACTCTTGATCTTGTCTCAGGTCATGATCTTGCGGTTTGTGAAACTGAGCTGCATGATGGGCTGCAGGGTGATGGTGCAGAACCTGCTTTGGATTCTCTCTCTCCCCCTTCCTGCTCACATGCATTCTCTCTCCCTCTCTCAAAATAATTAAACTTAAAAAAATTTTTTAGGTGTGCCTGGGTAGCTAAGTCGGTTAATCATTCAGCTCTTGACTGGCTCAGGTCATGATCTCATGGTTTGTGAGTTTGAGCCCCACATCAGGCTCCGTGCTGTCAATAGGCAGCCTACTTGGGATTCCCTCTCTCCCTCTCTCTTTCTGTCCCTCCCCCTACTCGTGCTCTGTCTGTCTCTCTCTCTAAAAATAAACTTAGAGAGACAGAGCACGAGTGGGGGAAGGCACAAAGAGGGAGACACAAAATCTAAAGCAAGGTCCAGGTTCTGAGCTGTCAGCACAGAGTCCCATGCAGGGCTTGAACTCATGACCACAAGATCATGACCTGATTTGAAGTATGATGCTTAACCAACTGAGTCACCCAGGTGCCCCTAAAAGTAAAAAAATAAACTTAAAAAAATAAAGTTTTATTTTGAAGTTCCATATATCAATTTCCTCCTTTATGGTTTTAGGCTTTTAGTGTCCTGGCTAAGAAATCTTTCCCTACTTAATCACTTTCTTCTTTATTTTGTTTTGCAATAAGGTTTTTTTCTTAAATATTTTATTGTCAATTTGGTTTCCATATAACACCCAGTGCTCATCCCCACAAGTGCCCTCCTCCATACCCATCACCGCCCTTCCCCCCATCAGTCCTCAGTTTATTCTCAGCATTCAAGAGTCTCTCATGGTTTGCCTCCCTCCCTCTCCCCCATTATTTCCCCCTTCCTTCTGCAATGAGGTTTTTAAAAATTAGCTTTAGGTGTACAAATAATTATTTGATATTTGTATATATTTCATCTACATTTTTGAACAGTACTTTTTCTGGATATGGAATTTGTGATTGGCCTATTTTTATTACTTTCAGCATTTAAATATGCCTTTCGAATGTTTTCTGGCTTCCTCTGTATCTGATAAGAATTCATTTATTAACTCTATCATTTCCTCCCTGCATATAATGAATTGTTTTTCTTTTAGTTCTCTCAATATGTCCTCTTTATCTTTGCCTTTAGGAGTTTGACTATGATGTTAAACTAGGTGTAGCTTTCTTTGTGTTCATTGGTGTTTGTTAAGCTTTTTGCATCTGTACATTAACATTTTCCACCACACTTGGGATACTTTCAGTTGCTATTTCTTAAAAAAAATTTTTTTCCTGCCTCTTTCTCTCTCTCTTCTTTCTGGTATAGGAATACATGTATGTTTGACTACTTGATATTGTATCACAGGTCTCTGAGGTTTTGTTTCTTTTTCTTCAAAAATTCCCCCTTTTGTTCTTTCTCCTGGGTAATTCTTATTATCTTCAAGTTCATGGACTTTCACTTTTGTCATTTTGTTTGTGCTGTAGAGCTCCTCTTGTGTATTTTTCATTTCAGCTACTGTGCTTTGTCTAGAATTTCCATTTGGTTCTCTTCTATAATAGTTTCAGTTTCTCTGTTGAGACACTCTATTTGCTCTTTCATTAGTATCACATTTTCCTTTATTTCTTTGAACATATTTATAATAGTAGATTTGATGTCTTTTGTTTGTTAAATCAACATCTGGGCCTGCTCAGAGTCAGTTTCCATTTACTGCTTTTTCTCCTAGAATGTGGAGTGTGGGTCATATTTATATTCCCACTTCTTCCTATGTCTAATAATTCTTGGTTGCAGACTGGCCATGATAGATCATATGATGATCTATTCCAGAATCTGATTTGTTCTTCTGAGGATTGCTGTTTCTTGGGGAGGGGTATTTTCATTTTTGTTTTTTGTTTTATTGGGGGGTTTTTGTAGGCAATTAACTTGCCTGGACTCAAACTGTAACATCTTTCTGTTATGCCATCCCACCTCCCACTCCCACCCTGCAGTGTATAGCTGCTCTGCTTGTTTCTTCAGCTTCTAGTTGCTGCTAATTTAGCCTGGTCCTCTAGAAGTTTTCCTTGCACTTGAGTAGTCTCACAGTGCATTAAGGTTTCATGCAGAATTTTTGCACAGATTTATATTCAAGGATAATCACCTCTTTGGCTCTCTTGTTTTTGGAGCTCCATATAAATTTCCTGTTGCTTTCTTAGCCCCCTTTTCTCTCCTCTGTTATGAGTAAGACGCCCTCCACTACCTACATTGTGTGCGTTGGGGAATGTACTCAGTCCTAGGCACTATAAAGTCACAGATCTCACAGGTGTAGCTCTGTCTCTGTAAGATAGAGCTCCCTCTAGTTTGTCTTTTTTTTTTTTTTTTTTGGCTCCCTGTGTTCTCATAATTGCATGTGTACTTTGGTGGTCAGCCAGGGATTTGAGCTTTTTCTATCTTACTTTAAAATCCCTCTCTACCTCAAAGACATAAAGATAATCTATACTTCCTTATAAAAGTTTAAAATCTTTTGCCTTTCCTATTTAAGTCTTTTATCAATTTAAAATTATTTTTGTGTAGAATAAGATTCCAATATGATTTTTTTCATATGGTAATCAACTGACCCTCCTTTCCTCAGTGATCTATAGTGCCATCGACATGATAAATCAGGTCCATGTACATGAGTGTTCCTGAGTTTTTTCTCTTTTCCACTTGTTAATGTTTTTATTCTTGTGTCAATACCATATTTTCTTAATTACTATAGCTTTATAGTAAGTATTCATATTTAAAGGCAAATCCTTATTTTTCTTTGATAGGAGACTGTTTGCTATTCTTATGCTTTTGCTTTTTTACATACATTTTCATTTTTCCACCTTTATGGACATATAATAACATTTGACATTGTGTAAGTTTAAGGTATACAACACAATTTGATATACATATACTTGCAAAATGTATTTTTCATTTCAGCTACTGTGCTTTGTCTAGAAGCAGTAAGGTTAGTTAACTTCTGCATCACCTTATATAATTACCTTTTTTTTTAATGATGAGAACTTTCAAGAATTACCCTCTCACAACTTTTAAGTATATAATACGCCATTTAAAAAAATTTTTTGTAAATGTTTTCTCCATTTCTAGGAGAGAGAGAGAGAGAGACAGCGTGAGCAGGAGAGGGTCAGAGAGAAAGGGAGACACAGACTCTGAAACAGGCTCCAGGCTCTGAGCTGGCAGTCAGCACGGAGCCCGACGTGGGGCTTGAACCCACGAACTACGAGATCATGACCTAAGCGAAAGTCGGACGCTTAACCGACTAAGCCACCCAGGCGCCCCTATAATACACCATTGTTAATGGTAGTCACCATACTACTTAAAAAAATCCATGTAGCCATTCTGTGCCTTTTGATTAGAGAATTTAATTCATTTACATTTAAAATAATTATTGAAAGGTAAGGACTACAAATGCTATCTTACTCATTGCTTTCTGGTAGCTTTATAGTTCCCTTGTAATTTTCTTCCTCATGCAGTCTTCCTTTGCAAATTGATGATTTTCCATAGAAGTATACCTTCATTTTCTATTTATCTTTTCTGTATCTACTGCAACCTTATGCTTTTTTGTTACCATGGGATTTACATAAAATTTCTCATAGATATAATTGTTTATTTTAAGATGATAAATTTGATCACACACAAAAACAGTACCTTTTATTCACCACCTCAACATTTTATGTTTTGATATCACAATTTATATTTTTATACTATGTATCCATTAATAATTATAACTATATTTTATATTTTATTATTTTTAAATGTTTAATTTTGAGAGAGGCAGAGAGCATGAGCAGAAGAGGGACAAAGACACACACAGAATCTGAAGCAGATTCCAGGCTCTGAGTTGTCAGCACAGAGCCTGACATGTGGCTCCAACCCACAAACTGCGAGGTCATGACCTGAGCCAATGTTGGACACTTAATGAACTGAGCCTCACAGGCACCACAAGTTATTTTTTTTTGTATAAATAGTTTATTGTCAAGTTGGTTTCCATAGAACACCCAGTGCTCATCCCCACAAGTGCCCTCCTCCATGCCCACCACACCCCCTTCTCCCACACCCATCAGTCCTCAGTTTGTTCTCAGCATTCAAGAGTCTCTCATCATTTCCCTCCCTCTCTCTCCCACACTATGCCCCCTCTTCTTCTCCCCTAAGGTCCTCCGTTTAGTTCCTCTTAATCCTCCTATACGTGCAAACATATGGTAGCTGTCCTTCTCTGCCTGACTTACTTCGCTCAGCAAAACACCTTCAAGGTCCATCCATGTTGCTACACATGGCCAGATTTCATTCTTTCTCATTGCCATGTAGTATTCCACAGTATAGATAAACCACATCTTCTTGATCCATTCGTCAGCTGATGGGCACTTAGGCTCCTTCCACGTTTTGGTTATTGTTGAGAGTGCTGCTATGAACATTGGGGTACATGTGCTCCTATGCATCAGCACTCCTGTATCCCTTGGGTAAATTTCTAGCAGTGCTATTGCTGGGTCATAGAGGAGTTCTATTGTTAATTTTTTTAGGAACTGCCGCACTGTTTTCCAGAGGGGCTGCACCAGTTTACATTCCCACCAACAGTGTAGGAGGGTGCCCGTTTCTCCACATCCTGACCAGCATCTAGAATCCTCTGGTTTGCTCATTGTAGCCACTCTGACCAGTGTGAGGTGGTATCTCAGTGTGGTTTTGATTTGTATTTCCCTGATGAGGAGGGATGCTGAGCATCTTTTCACGTGTCTGTTGGCCATCTGGATGTCTTCTTCAGAGAAGTGTCTGTTCATATCTTCTGCCCATTTCTTCACTGGGTTGTTTGTTTTTCGGGTGTGGAGTTTGGTGAGTTCCTTATAGATTTTGGATACTAGTTCTTTCTCTGATATGTCATTTGCAACTATCTTTTCCCATTCCATCGGTTGCACATTAGTTTTATGGATTGTTTCCTTTGCCGTGCAGAAGCTTTTAATCTTGATGAGGTCCCAATAGTTCATTTTTGCTCTTGATTCCCTTGCCTTTGGGGATGTGTCAAGTAAGAAATTGCTGCGGTTGAGGTCAAGGAGCTTTCTTGCTTTCTTTCTTGTTTCTTGCTTTCTCCTCTAGGGTTTTGATGGTTTCCTCTCCCATTCAGGTCCTTTACCCATTTTGACTTTATTTTTGTGTATGGTGTGAGAAAACGATCTAGTTTCATTCTTCTGCATGTTGCTGTCCAGTTCTCCCAGCACCATCTGTTAAAGAGGCTGTCTTTTGTCCATTGGATCCTCTTTCATACTTTGTCAAAGATTAGTTGGCTGTATACTTTTGGGTCCAATTCTGAGTTCTCAATTCTATTCCATTGGTCTATGTGTCTGTTTTTGTGTCAATACCATACTGTCTTGATGATGACAGCTTTGTAGTAGAGGTTAAAGGCTGGGATGGTGATGCCTCCTGTTTTGTTTTTCTTATTCAATATTACTTTGGCTATTCGGGGTCTTTTGTGGTTCCATACAAATTTTAGGATACTTTGTTCTAGTTTTGAAAAGTATGCTGGTGAAATTTTGATTGGGATTGTATGGAATGTGTAGATTGCTTTGGGTAGTAATGACGTTTTAACTATATTTATTCTTCCAATCCATGAGCATGGAATATTTTTCCATTTCTTTGTGTCTTCTTGATTTTCCTTCATAAGTTTTCTATAGTTTTATCATACAGATCTCTTATATCCTTGGTTAGGTTTATTCCTAGACATTTTATGTTTTTTTGTGCAATTGTGAATGGGATCAGTTTCATTCTTTCCCTTTTTCTTTTCTTTTTTTTTTTTTTTTACAAATAGTTTGTTGTCAAATTGGTTTCCATAACCCAGTGCTCATCCCAAGTGCCCTCCTCCATGCCCATCTCCCCCCTCCCCCCACATCCATCAGTCCTCAGTTTGTTTCTCAACATTCAAGAGTCTCTCATGGAATGGGATCAGTTTCTTGATTTCTCTTTCTGTTGCTTCATTGTTGGTGTATAAAAATGCAACCTATTTCTGTATGTTGATTTTGTACCCTGCAACTTTGCTGATTCTGGGATCAGTTCTAGTAGGCTTCTGGTGGAGTCTGTTGGGTTCTCTACGTAGAGTATCATGTCGCCTGCGAAAAGTGAAAGTTTGACTTCTTTGCCAATTCCGATGCCTTTGATTTCCTTTTGTTGTCTAATGGCTGATGCTAGGACTTCCAGCACTATGTTAGACAACAGTGGTGAGAGTGGATATCCCTGTCGTGTTCCTGTTTCTATTTGTGATTAGTTCTTTTACGTATTTAGGTGCTCCCACATTTGGTGTGTAGACATTTATAATTGTTAGCTCTTCTTGATGGATAGACTCCTTAATTATTATATAATGCCCTTCTTCATTCATTGTTACTGTCTTTAAAGTTAAGTCTGTCTGACATAAGTATAGCTACTCCAGCTTTTTTTTTCACTTCCTGTAGCATGATAGATATGTCTCCATCCCCTTACTTTCAATCTGAGGGTGTCCTCCTGTCTAAAATGAGTTTCTTGTAGACAGCAAATAGATGGATTTTGGTTTTTTATCCATTCTGCTACACTATCTGTTTTGATTGGGGCGTTTAGTTCATTTACATTGAGTGTTATTATTGAAATATATGGGTTTAGATTCATTGTGTCCTTTGTGGGATTCATACTTGTGGTGGAGTCTCTGGTATCTTGCATTCCTTGCAACATTTCTCTCAGAGAGTTCCCCTCAGAATTTCTTGTAGAGCTGGTTTGGTGGTGACAAATTCTTTCCATTTTTGTTTATCTGGAAACACTTTTATCTCTCCTTCTATTCTAAATGACAGGCTTCTGGATGGAGGATTCTTGGCTGCATATTTTCTGTTCATCACATTGAAGACCTCCTGTCATTCCCTTCTGGTCTGCCAAGTTTCTGTAGATAGGTCTGTCACCACTCTGATAGGTTTCCCTTTGTATGTTAGCGCCCTTTTCTCCCTAGCTCCTTTCAAAATACTCTCTTTTTCCTTATATTTTGACAGTTTCACTATGATATGTCGTTTCAAGTTACGATCGATTCAAGTTACGTCTGAAGGGAGTTTTCTGTGCCTCTTGAATTTCAACGTCTAGTTCTTTCCCCGGTTGGGGAAGTTCTCTGCTATAATTTGTTCCAGGGCTCCTTCAGCATCTTTCCCTCTCTCTTCCTCTTCTGGGATTCTTATGATATGGATATTGTTCCGCTTGATTGTATCACTGAGCTCTCGAACTCTTCTTTTATGTTCCTGGAACAGTTTATCTTTTTTTTCTAGTTTCTTCTTTTCCTATAATTGTGTCTTCTAAATCACTTAGTCTCTTTTCTGCCTCTTCAATCCGTGCATTAGACGCCTCCAGTTTATTATGTATCTCATTTATCACATTTTTTAATTCATCATAACTATTTTTAAGCTCCATAGTGTTTGTAGCCATAGTTTCTTTGATGTCCTCCATGCTTTTTTCAAGCCCAGCGATTAATTTTATGATTATAGTTCTAAATTCTTAATCAGTTATTTTGCTTATATCTGTTTTGAGCAGTTCTTTAGCTGTCAATTCTTCCTGGAATTTCTTTGGAGGAGAGTTCTTCCTTTTAGTCATTTTGGTTAGCTTTCTATCTCTTGTTAGTTTTAAAAGCTTGTTATGCTCTCTGCACCTGTGAGTGCTCTTGTACCAAAGAAGGCTCTTTTACTGTCCAGGTCCTGTCCTTTCAGAAAGTGTTCTTTGAATGGTATCTCTTGGTCTCTCTTGTTGAGACCTTGGTTATTTTATTTTCCTACTGGTAGTGGTTTTTGGGACTCTCCACCATGTGTACTTTGGCTTGTTTCTTGCGGTAGCCCTGGAAAAGGAAACAGACAGACAAACACACAGTGAACAAAGGCACACAAACGCACACACAAATCCAACAAACACGCAAACCAAAGGAGAAAATGAAAAAGAAAAAAGAGGGAGGAGGGAAGGCGAATAATAAAAACTAAAAATACACAAAAAAGAAAAAGAGAAGAGGAAAAAAGAAGAAACCCAACGACAAAGAACAGTTTAAAGCATATAATCAGATTTCCCAGCTACAAATAAATAGCCAGTGTATGCAGTGTTGGTTGAAGAGCATAGAGAAAGAGAGAAATGACAGGGCGGGGATGAGGCGAAATTGGAAATGAAATGAGGAGGCAGAAGAAATAAGAAGCTTTTTTCAAAGAGTGAAGGAGTGGAATATGGTTGGAGAAGAGGTGAAAGAAAGGACGCTGGTGTTATCTAGAGAAACTATATAGTCTGATTACTCCAGAGAAAAAGGTATGAAAAGGTAGGTAGGAGTAGAATTTACATGTAGAGAATGGATTAAATGTGACTGTTTAAGCAAGCCAGTGACCAGAATTAATCAGGGAAATGCATCCATATTGGTCTTGCCCCTGGTCCGGTTAAAAAAAAAAGGGGGGGGGGCGCCTGGGTGGCTTAGTCGGTTAAGCGTCTGACTTTCGCTTGGGTCATGATCTCGCGGTTTGTGGGTTCGAGCCCCGCGTCGGGCTCTGTGCTGACTGCCAGCTCAGAGCCTGGAGCCTGTTTCAGTCTGTGATTCCCTCTCTCTCTGACCCTCCCCTGCTCACGCTGTCTCTCTCTCTCTCCTAGAAATAAATAAAACATTAAAAAAAAAAAAGGAAGAGGGCAGCTCTCTAGCAGGAATGGGCATGGTTTGGTCCAATGCGTCCTTAGGGAGTCCTGCCTTGGCGGTTGTGGGGAGAAGACTGGGTGTGCTCCAGTCCCTTCTTGAACAAGGGCTGCAACTCACTTTTTTGGGTGTGTAATCTCTCTGTGCCGGGGGCACAGCCACGGTGGGCTGTGCTATATATCCCAGGCCAGGCCTCGTTTCCAGATACCAGTCCACGAATCTCACTGAAATTGCTGGAAACACAAACTCGCATGTGATCTCCTCAGGGCAGTCCAAAGCCTCTTGCCTTCCCCCTGGGGACTGAGCCAGAAGCCGGTGCTCCTCTCTCCTCCAGGTCGGGTTGGTGAGCGAGGAGTCTTTTCATCTGGGTGTCGCCTGGGGCGAGTGCATCCCGCCTAGGGTCAGCTGGAGAGCAGGAAACCGGGTCCCTTGTGTCCCATCTCCTGAAACACGAACTCGCGGGCAAATCTCCCAGTTTTAAGCCCTTCGCCTCCCCTCTGGGGATCCAGCCCAACCAGAAGCACAAAGGCGCGGCCGCGGCGCATCAGTTTCCCTGGGGATCACCTGGGACGAGTGTGTCCCGCCTTGGGTCAGCCGGAAAGCAGGTAACTGGATCCCTCTGTGTCCCAAGTGGAGGTTTTTCTCTTCTCCAGCGACAGGGACAGTGTCTTGAGCAGTTTTGGCTTCTCTCTTTCACCTCTAGACTCCCCGCAGAGAGGGATTGCTTCATCCCTCTGTGTCTCTAATCCTGGCCCGATTTTATCTTCACCAGTTCGCACTCACACTAGAAGGTTTTCTCAGCAGACTCTATCTCCTTTTCCTCCCAAAGTCCTGGATTCTGTAAGGGTTCCTATGGCTTCAGGCCTTCTCCATGAGAGATATGAGGGCGAGTGCAATGTACGGAGCTCCCTACTTCTCCTTCATCTTGCCCCTCATCTTATTTTTATTTTTTTACTATTTATTAATTTGACAGAGATAGCAAGAAAGAGAAAGCAAGCAAGTGGTGGAGAGGCAGAGGAGAGAGAGAATCTTAAACAGGCTCCATGCCCAGCACATAGCCCAATGCAGGTCTTAATCTCATGACCGTGAGATTGTGATCTGAGCCAAAATCGAGTCAGATACTTAACCAACTAAGCCACCTAAACACTCCTCTCCATTTCTAAAGGATAACTTTACCAGGTAAAGTATACTTGGTAGACAGGTTTTTTTTAATCACTTTAAATATATCATCTCTCTCTCTTGACCTGCAAGGCTTCTGCTAAGAAATCTGCAGATAGCATTATGGGGGGTTTCCATGTACAAGCAGATTTTTCTCTTGTTTAAATTTTTTTCTCTTTGATTTTAGACAATTTCATTGTAAGAAAGAGAATATAGTTTGGGGTTGAAATTTGGTAGGGGGACCTAGAGGCTTCATAATCTTGGAAATCTAAATCTCTTCCCAGAGTTGGGAAGTTCTCAGCCACTATTTATTGAAATAAGCTTTTTGTCCCTTTCTTTCTCTCTTGTCCTTCCGGGAGCCCCTGATGTGTAGGTTGTTTCTCTTAATGGTATCCCATAGTCTCATACCCTTTCTTATCTCTTTTTCATTGGCTCCCTTGACTGAATTATTTCAAATGACCCGTTTTCTACTTCACGGATTCTTCTGCTGGTTGCAGTCTGATATTCATGCTCTCTATTGCACTTTTCATTTCATTCTTTATATACTCCAGCCCCAGAATTTCTGTTTGATTATTTTCATGATCTCTTTTAAACTTCTCTTTCCTCCATGTATTGCTTTCCTTACTTTATTGAATGTTTTTCTGTGTTTTGTACGTCATCAAGCTTCTTTCAAACAACTATTTTGCATTCTTTATCAAACAAATCTCAGATCTCCACTTCTTTGGAGTTGGTTACTGGAAACCTGTACTCCTCTGGTGGTGCCATGTTTTCTTGATTTTTCATGTTCCTCAAAAAATATTTTTTTAAAGTTGGTTCCATGACCAGTGTGGAGCCCAACCTGGGGCTTGAACTGCAATCAAGAACTGAGCCGAGATCAAGAGTTGGATGCTTAATTGACTGAGCCACCTAGGTGGCCCCATGTTTCTCAAATTGTGTATTGCTGTCTTTCAGGTAGTAGTCATCTCTTCATCTTTACTGACTGGCTTTTGGAGAAAAATACATTTGTAAGCCCTGCTAGAAATTCTGAGGCTTTTTCAGACCTATTCTATGCATATACCTGCTCCACACTTCTTGTTCCTTTTTTGGGGGGAATCCTTTTTAAGATTATATGTCTTCTCTTGATCCTGCAAAGCCAGGCCAGGTTCTGACAGCCTTCCCTTTGCTTGCTTTACCTAGGGCAAGGCTGAATGCTCTAGTTTGTGTGTTTTCTGCCAATCTCAGAGTCAGTCTGGCTTTCTGTGAATACTAACTTTCTGCAAAAAAAAAAAACAAACAAAAACAAACAAACAAACAAAAACCACACAAAACTTGCTCTTGCCACCATCAGAGGTGCATAAAGGGAGCTGGCCAGAGGGTGAAGGTGTATGTGGGTGAGGTGTGTGGCATGTTGGGGTCCCTTTGGGCCAATTGATGGGATATGTAGGTGAGGAGACCCCAGTGGCTCACTGGTAGGTTTCCTAAGTCTGCAAATTGCTTAGTAGGATTCATGTTCTTCTAACGCCATCTGAGAGCCATGGCTGCTGTTCTCTCAGCCACTCCCCAGCTCCCCAGAATGTGCAGCACACTTACATTTTCTAGATGGGGTGAGAAAGCAGTGGGTCTTTTTGGCAGACTTCTGCACAACTGGAGATCTGAGCACTTACTCCCATGCTCTCAATTTCCCCTGTGGGAGCAATTTCAGGCTGAGAAGGTCTCTCTTGGCACTTAGCTGTGCCACCTTGGGGAAGGGGTGGGACATAAGTACACTGAAACTCTTCTTTTCACTCTCTTCATTACATCCAATCTTGGATTTTCTTTTCCCAGAACATGTGCTAGAACTTCTCCAGTGGATTTCTGGTCTTCCACAAAGGCCAGCTTACCTGTGGGTGATTACTAAATTGGTTTTCTTTGAGGAAAGATGGTAGAAAGCTCTTTTTCCACCATGTTGATGATGTTACTGCACATTTTTCACAGATGTACAGGCTAGACGGTCTCTGTTCTCTCTCAGCTGGACACTGGCATGTCTTTACCCCCTTATTTCCTACATACATTTTATTTAAAATATTTTTTAAATTTATATATTTTGGAGAGAAAGAGAGACCCTGAGCATGAGCAGCAGAAGGGCAGAGAGAGAAGTAGAATGAGAGGAAGAGAGGGAATTCCAAGCAGGCCCTGCAATGTCAGCATGGAGCCTGATGCAGGGCTCAAACTCACAAACCATGAGATCATGGCCTGAGCTGCAATCAAGAGTCGGACACTTAACCAACTGAGCCGCCCAGCTGTCCCTTACATACATTTTATTTATTTATTTTTACTTTTTTAGACATGTATTTATTTATCTTTTTTATTTTTTTAATTAGAAACTTTTTTTTGTTTTAAGCTGTTAAGGTTGTGCTTGTTTTCTTTCATTTCTTTTTTCTTTCTTTCTTTCTCCTTCATTCTTTTCTTTTTTTTCTTTTACAAATAGTTTATTGTCAAGTGGGTTTCCATATAACACCCAGTGCTCATCCCCACAAGTGCCCTCCTCCATGTCCGTCTCCCCACTCCTCCCCACACCCATCAGTCCTCAGTTTGTTCTCAGTATTCAAGAGTATTTCATGGTTTACCTCTCTCCCTCTCCTCCACTATTTCCCCCATTCTTCTCCCCCTTGGTCTTCCGTTACGTTCCTCCTAATCCTTTTATACTTGCAAACATATGGTATTTGTCCTTCTCTGCCTGACTTATTTCGCTCAGCATAACACCTTCAAAGTCCATCCATGCTGCTACACATGGCCAGATTTCATTCTTTCTCATTGCCATGTAGTATTCCATCATATAGATAAACCACATCTTTTTTTTTTTTTAGACTACGGCAATTTATTTATTTATTTTTTCAAATACTTTATTGTCAAATTAGTTTCCACATAACACTCAGTGCTCATCCCCACAAGTGTCCTCCTCCATGCCCATCCCTCCTCCCCCCCACATCCATCAGTCCTCAGTTTTTGTCAGCATTCAAGAGTCTCTCATGGTTTGCCTCTCTCTTTCCCCCACCATTTCCGCCCTCCTTCTCCCCCTTGTTCCTCCGTCAAGTTCCTCCTAATCCTCCTATACGTGCAAACATATGATATTTGTCCTTCTCTGCCTGACTTATTTCGCTCAGCATAACGCCCTCAAGGTCCATCTATGTTGCTACACATGGCCAGATTTCATTGTTTCTCATTGCCATGTAGTATTCCATGGTATAGATAAACCACATCTTCTTGATCCATTCGTCCATTGATGGCCACTTAGGCTCTTTCCATGTTTTAGCTATTGTTGAGAGTGCTGCTATGAACATAGGGGTACATGTGCTCCTATGCATCAGCATTTCTGTATCCCTTGGGTAAATTCCTAGCAGTGCTATTGCTGGGTCCTAGGGGATTTCTATTGTTAGTTTCCTGAGGAACGTCCACACTGTTTTCCAGAGGGGCTGTACCAGTTTACATTCCCACCAACAGTGTAGGAGGGTGCCCGTTTCTCCACATCCTCGCCAGCGTCTAGAGTTCTCTGATTTGCTCATTTTAGCCACTCTGACTGGTGTGAGGTGGTATCTCAGTGAAACCACATCTTCTTGATCCGTTGATGGGCACTTAGGCTCTTTCCATGTTTTGGCTATTGTTGAGAGTGCTGCTATGAACATTGGGGTCTATGTGTTCCTATGCATCAGCACTCTTGTATCGCTTGGGAAAATTCCTAGCAGTGCTATTGCTGGGTCATAGGGGAGTTCTGTTGTTAATTTTTTGAGGAACCTCCACACTGTTTTCCAGAGGGGCTGCACCAGTTTACATTCCCACCAAGAGTGTAGTAGGGTGCCCATTTCTCCAAATCCTCGCCAACATCTAGATTCTCTGATTTGCTCAGTATAGCCACTGTGACTGGCATGAGGTGGTATCTCAGTGTGGTTTTTATTTGAATTTCCTTGATGAGGAGGGATGCTGAGCATCGTTTCATGTGTTTGTTGGCCATCTGGATGTCCTCTTTGGAGAAGTGTCTGTTCATATCTTTTGCCCATTTCTTCACGAGGTTGTTTCTTTTTCGGGTGTAGAGTTTGGTGAGTTCTTTATAGATTTTGGATACCCTACATAGAGTTTAGAATCAGCAAGTCAAGTTTCTAAAAAAATTCTGTTTTGAATTTCATTCCAAGTACAGACTAATTTGGAGAGAACTAACATTTTAAAGATATTGTCTTCTAGTCATTAACATAGTTGTGCTCTTTGTTTATTTAGGTTTTATTTTTAATAAATTTTTCAAACGTTTTCTGTAAAAGCCCTAAAAAGTGAACCTTTGAATAAGGTCTAGAGGGAAAGAGCAAGCAGTTACCAGCATCTGTGTATCCAAGGCTGAGTGATGTTATTTTAGGCATTTCTCAGGGTTTAGGGAAGTCAGTAAAAGGATCAAAAGACTGAGAAGTTTAACTTGCTTCTACATGTATTTTTATGAACATATGCAATATTTTTAAGAAAAAAATTCTATAGAAAACTGATAATGGCTACTCGCCCCAGCCTTAATGTAAATAGGAGAAAATATCCAACCAAGAACACAGAGCAGAAATGGAGCCTGAAACCAAGAAAGAGAATTATGTCAGAGTTCCATCTAGGGCAAGCTCTTATATGAGATGCAAGCTCAGTGACTTCTGTTTTGAGACTAACAAATGTATCAGTACTGGGAAACTTATAAATAGCCCAAGCACATACTTTCCAGTACAATGAATTACTTTCAGGCACATGATCTTTGCCTATGGAAAAGTGTTTTCTTAATTTGGTGGGGTGAGGTTTAGCTGAGCAAGTTGTCACATATTTATTTTTAATTTATTGTTTAGCTACTTCCAGATAGAAATAAACGTGGCTAATATATAAATTATAGCTAAAAAAAGAAAAGAATATCAGAAACCATTCAGAAAAATGAAGACGAAATACTACCAAAATTTCATATTAAAGTTATTAAAATTAAGTAATAAATTTGGCTCTGGCTTTCTTACAAAGAAAGGGTAAGGGAAATTGAATTTATAAAGGAGATGCTAGTAAATTCTGAGAGGTAAATGGTGGTAAAGGCCAGAGCTTTTGGCTTGGTTTGAAATCATCTCTGCTAGAAGTAGCCTTTATTTTTGTGGTCTACAAGAAGAAAGATGAGGCTCAGAAGGTAGGGAGCTTTCTGATTTATCCAGAAAAGTCAGATGATTTTTATAGAGATAAGTTAATAAGCCCAAGACTATAAGTTCACTTATATTTAGGTGACCAAATTCTAGGTCTTACAACAAATGTGTTCCACAGATTAAATAAATAATCCATTTCATAGGTTTTATGGTTGAAATCTTGTATACCTTAGTAGGTCAATTAGGAGTTTTGTAGTAATTAGTTGAATATCTTGAAGAGTACAGTAGAGCCCACTCTCAATACATACTGCAATACATACATAGGCATACACATACATATACACGTGCATATTCACATGTACATATGGAGACATATGTGTGTATACACATAAAAACGTATATATCTGTATGCATATCTAAACATCAATGTGTATGTATGCATATATTTAAATATTAATATGGTCTTTTATCTTTTCGCTCCCTGGCTAGTCTCCAAAAAGTTCTTTGTTCATTGTATTCTTATGGCCTTTGGGATGTAACATTCTCTGTCTTTTCATTAACTTCATTAACTAAGAAGAATGCAAACTAGCACAATTTTGAAAGTCAAAGACTTGGTTCTTTTTTCCATGACTTCTCGAGAAGTTTTCATTATTTACCAGAGATAGAAAACAAGTTTTATGTGTAGCAGTTTTATTTGGACAATGATAAAGAGGGAGGTTAGTTGCTGCCCAGGGTATTACTTACATTCCACTCAAAGGTCCCAACAGCAATCCCTGATATCACTCCTATGCCAGCCAGGCCTATGAAGTGGCCACTGCCAATACTGGAGGCAAAAAGAGAAGCGCCTATCTGAAAATCAAAAGGTGATTACTTAGCAGAACTATCAGTCCAACTCCAAGAATTCATTTTCACAAATGTAAACTGAATTTTCCATTTTCTCAAAAGGGATTATTCCCTGGGCAGATTTCCCATTTGTGTTTCTTGTACACAAACACCCTACCTACAAGTTAGAAGCCAAGTGAGAAAGGAGAATATAAAAAAGGAAGAATAGCCATTTTTATGTTGCCACCTTTCACATGCTCTACCAGCTTACTTGCAATTCCCTAAATGCATAAATATTAGCAGAGTGCAAGTTCAACATTGTCTAAGTAATTTTAAAATATCAATAAGTTAACTGATTGGCTGCAAGAGGCTGGTTAAAATACTAAAGTGCATGAATATGGTGAAATACAAAGTAGCATACAGAAATAATAAAGGAGATTTTCATTAAACAATAAGGTAAGCAGTATGTATAATATAATCACATTAAAAATTTACATATGTATCTTATGCTTGCACAGATATATGGTTATATATGCATGGGAGTGGTTCTGGAAATATATATATAACAAAATATTTCTGGAATTATGGTTATAGAGATGGAATGAGGAGAAAATTTCAAGTTCTATACTTAGATGATAACTTTTGGGCTTTTTACATTCAGCATCAGTTACTTTCAAAAGAAAAAATTCCTAAAGGTATTAAAATGAGCAAAATCCCTCCTACATCAATAAGTTTTTTAATTGAGTAGAGATAGCCACTCCATTCAAAACCAAAATCCAACTATTATGCTTTTGACATGAGCTAGATTTAAAACCAAATTATCAAAAGAGATTGAAAATAATGAAGCCTTTTATGTACAGACACCCCAGCATTGACAATATTGACATAAGATAAAGAAGCAGGCAAGATCAAAGCATTACAGACACCTGGGTGGCTCAGTCAGTTAGGTATCCACTCTTGATTTTAGCTCAGATCATGATCTCATGGTTCATGGGTTCAAGCCTTGTGTCAGGCTCTGTGCTGGCAGTGTAGAGCCCGCTTGGAATTCTTTCCCTCTCTCTCTCTCTCTCTTTTCCTCTCTCTCTCTCTCCCCTGCCCTCTCTCTCCCCTACTCTGCTCGCTCTCTCACTCAAAATAAATAAATAAACTAAAAAAAAAAAAAAAAAGACCAAAAGCAGGCATCGGGGGGGCTCAGTCGGTTAAGTGTCCAACTTCAGCTCAGGTCATGATCTCATGGTTCGTGGGTTCGAGCCCCACGTCGGGCTATGTGCTGACAGCTAGTTCATAGCCTGGAGCCTGTTTCAGATTCTGTGTCTCCCTGTCTCTGACCCTCCCCTGCTCATGCTGTCTCTCTCTCTCTCCCCTAGAAATAAATAAAAACATTTAAAAAAAAGAATAAGCCATGTAAAATTAAAAAGAGAGAGAGAGAGAAAGAAAGGTCAGTCAGTCACATGGAGGGCCTCAACAAGAGCAATCAATACCCATCACATATCTGCTAATAAGAATATAGAAGAGGAAAGAAAACCAAAGTGGCAAAAATCATTCTTTTAGTTTCCTTTACTAATACCATAAAATATTTTCTTCATGAAGCAATAACCCTAACAATGAAAAGAGAAGTCACAGCAAAGAAATTAATAAATCATAACATACATAAACATTGCGAGGCTAAAGGAGGTTTCTGTCTTTTGAAAACCATCACAAGTGTCAGTTTTACAAGGGAATGTGGGAAGCGGATTGCCATTTCTCTGGGTACATAAAACACGACTTCAGGTCTAAGTGGCTCAGGCAAAAGACACAACCCAGGAAGAGGTTATGCTGTTGGAATCCTCTGCAGAAAAATAAACTAAGGTGGGAGATGCATTGCAAATATCTTCTTGCTGCTTTCAATCTCTTTCTAAAGCAGGTATACAAAAAGTAGAAGATTCAAGTATAATTCAGAGAGTTAAATACCAGGAAAATGCTTTTCCCCAAATCTCTCAGCTAAGAAGCAAAGACATTACTGCTAAGTTGTTGGATCCATTAAAGTAAGTAAGTGTAGTTTCTTTTTCCCTTTGAATAAAGGCAGTTTCTCCTCCGAGACAAGATTTCTCTCTTTGAAATGTTACCTCAGTGTGAAAAAACAAATCTTGCTATAAGACTTGGTAACATTTGGGGGCAAAGAATATTAGTAAGTGCTGCTTCTTATAGAATTTCCTAAACGTATTTTGTGTTCCCATGCTAGAAATGCATGTACATTTTTTTATATGTTAATTTTTTTAATTTTTATTTTATTTTTTTTGAAAGAGAGATAGAGAGAGAGAGAGAGAGAGACAAAGCATGAGTTGGGGAAGGTCAGAGAGAGAGGAAGACACAGAATCTGAAGGAAGCTCCAGGCTTCAAGCTGTCAGCACAGAGCCCAAAGCAGGTCTTGAACTCACTAGCTGTGAGATCACGGCCTGAGCCAAAGTTGGACACTTAACCGACTGAGCCACCCAGGTGCCCCCATTTTTACAAAATAAGTTATAAAGCAGGCCTGGTTCAGGCTTGGCTTGGGTCTTCAGAGGATGGGCCCTTCTAGTGACCCACATCTTCCTCCTCCTGGGGCACTCCTACCCATTCTATCCTGGGTACAGGGTCAAAGACAGGCAGCTGCCTTTTCTGCTGTGGGGGTTTTGAGGCACTCTTTTTGGATGGAATCACTTTGAATAATGAATAATACATAAAAGACAGGAAATATTTCTACCCTGCCTCCCTGCATCTACCATCATGCTGTCCCACACCTCCAAGCTTTGGCATATGCTGCTCCTTCTGCCTGGGATGGCCTCACACTCTCCCTGCAAACACCTACTCCACCTCCAAATCCTGCTCAGATAACCCTACCTCTAGAAGACTTTCCCTATCTTGTACCACTTCCACCTAGCAAGCCTGAACTTACCTTTCATCAGTATCTGGTCTGTGCACCACCTACCAGACTCACTGTTGTCTTGCACTGTAACATGATGAAATTGGCTGGATATACATCTAACTCCCTTTCTAGATTGTGGGTTTCCAGAGGGCAAGCCTGTCTATTCCCCACCTGTGTCCTGGAACCTAGAACAACATTCTGTATATACCCGTTACCTAATAAATGGTTAATGAATTAGTTAATGGAAACATTTTGGGAAGAAACTGCTTAAGACTTAAGCAAACTCTAATGAAATGACTTTCCTGATTTAGCAACTTCAAATTATTTGGGGTATAAGACATCTGCATTAAAGTAACAGACAAGTTAAAAAGTGCCCCACACCCCAAGTGGATTGCCACATGCAAGGCATACTCACCGGCCACCATGCTAGATTGCGCCCAGCCAGGAAGAAGTCTTCTACTGTACCATGACTGCTTGACAAGATAGCCTTGAAAACAAACAAAAAAACAAAAGAAATACAAAAAACAGATTGCTCCAAAGACACAGATCTCTTGGGGCACCTGGGTGGCTTAGTCGGTTAAGCGTCCGACTTTCGCTTAGGTCATGACCTCGCGGTTCGTGGGTTCGAGCCCCGCGTCGGGCTCTGTGCTGACTGCCAGCTCAGAGCCTGGAGCCTCTTTCAGTCTGTGACTCCCTCTCTCTCTGACCCTCCCTTGCTCACCCTGTCTCTCTCTCTCTCTCTGTCTCCTAGAAATAAATAAAAAATATTAAACAAAGAAACAAATAAACAAAAAACCAAAGACACAGATCTCTCAAACAGTCACGTTCAGTTAGGGGAAAGTCTCTTTAGCAGAGACCCTCAAATCCATTTCCCCTTTCTTTCTTTCTTCTTAGGAATAAAATCCCCTACCTACTGGGCTACTCATCACCACTTAGCTGGAAACTACAGTGTCTTCTAGCTCTGATTGTGTGGACATTTCCATTTCTCTACAATTCTGGGAAAATAATATTGTTTTACTTTTTTTCCCAACTAGTTAACTAGTATCATAGCTTCTAGCAGAGTCTGGGAGGTAAGGGGTATTGAATGTATGGATCAATGAGGAATGGCAAACCTGAACATGTGCCCAGCTTCTTTCAGGACAGATGTCACTCTGCCACTATTACCCTATCTTTCCAACACGTCCATGTCCTCTCTACTCAGGCTTCCCAACTCTCATTCCCAGACTTTGATCTTGTCAAAAGACAAACCTTGTTATTTCCTGGAATTCCTAGGACCAGCATGGCTTAAGGATGACAGCTAATTGATAGAAATATGTTTCTGTGCGAAAAGTGAACTTAAAATCTACCAGCTGAGGGGTGCCTGGGTGTTTCAGTTGGTCAAGCATCCTACTCTTGATTTCAGCGCAGGTCATAATCTCACAGTTCCTGGGATCAAATCCTGCTGGGCATGGAGCCTGTTTGCGATTCTCTATTGTTCTCTCTCTGTCCCTCCCCTATGGGCTCTACCTCTCTGTTGCTCTCTCAAAATAAATAAATAAACATTTTTAAAAAACGGCCATCTGAGGTATCTATAGTATAATGGGTCTCCTCACATCATAAAGCCTCAAACCAAAGAAACAACTCTCCAAATCATACACATTGTGTTAGTCTCACCTCATCTATTCACTAAATATTTACCAATGGTCTACTATGCACAGGGCTTAATTTTTCTATGGAAGGTATCATCTGGAAAACCTTTAAAAGGAATTTTTAAAAATTCATCTGTACTAAGATGAATAAAAGCATCCTCACTTTCCACAAAGCACAAAGAGAAGAACAGACAGTAAAAAGAAGAGATTCTGGGGAGAAGGCGGCTTAAATGCCTGTCCCTGCTCTTCCTTCCTCCGTGCTCTCTTCCTGGAATAATAACACAATCACAGCTGCTAGGTTGGTGAGGGAAGAATATACAACTAACTTTTTCTCAAATCTCTGAGCTGAGACTGATAAAAGAGAAAAAAAATCCAAAGAGTGTTAAGTTTTTCTCCTTTACCATCCTGTAAGAGCCAAGGCACCAGCAGAAAAGACTAAGATTTCCCTTTTCCCTGGGTGGCTCAGCAGACAGGAATTGATGAATGCTTTCAGAAAGAAGTCCCATCTGTGTGAATGTGGGCAATTTGGTTCAGCAAGAAAAGTATGGTTTAATAACTGGAAGAAAATAAAGCTAGATTCATCCATTGAATCGTACATAAACATAATTTTCAGATGTTCTGGAGATTTAATTATGAAAAAATTACAAACTATTAGAATAAAATCTAGGATATTATTTGTACAAACTTGGATGGGAGAAAACTTTCTTAAGGCAGAAAATATAGAAGATGCACTTGAAAAGAGAAATAGTTGACTTCTTTAAAGTGAACAAAAACTCAAATGATAGAAAGATACCATTAACAGTTTATACCGGTGGTTCTTGACCAAAGGTGATTTTTTTTCCCCTAAACACCCAGGGGATATTTTGCCATGTCTGGGAACATTTCAGTTATAAGTGGGTATATACTTCTGAACATCATAGGATGCTCAGAACAGATGCCCACAATGAATCATCTGGTCCCAAATATCAGTAAGTAAACACTGATTTAGATAAATGATACCTTGGGGAAAACATAAGAGCAAGTCAAATGACCAAGAAGTTGATAAAAGCAAAGAACACAGATTAAAAATTGGCAAATAAACTCGCTATTCACAAAAGAAGAAAATCAATGGATGATAAACTCATAAAAAGATGCTCAAGCTCACTAGGAGTCTAGGAAGTACAAATCAAAGCTAAAAAACATACCACTGTGCACCCATCAGGCTAGCAACACACACACACACACACACACACACACACACGAGTAATGAGCATGTCTTGGGGAAAAGAGCATGATCCTATTCTGCTTGTGAAAAAAGTAAATCTCAACAAGTTTAGTAATAACTACTAAAATTTCAAGTAAATGTATACTTCTGACCCAGTAGTTCCAAATTTGGGAATCCATGCTACACAGATTAGTAGATTAAAAGTACCAACACAACAATATCTGGCATCAAAACCAATACCTGGCAACAGTTGTAGATTAGTAAGGAAGAGCTGGATACTATATATTTGTGGGAGTACTAGGGAGTTAATAACAACATAAACTGGATCTCTATTGACCTGAAGGACTCGCTCCATATACAGTAAGTAGGGAAAAGGCAGGCTGCAAAGTAATGTGTACAATATGATCACATCTTCTATAAAGACAAAACACAAAAGTCTACAGTGTCTGCATGTTTGATTAAGCACTGAGAAAAGGGAGGGATACATGACTTAGAGGGATGGCAATGGGTGGGGGAAGAATAGTAACTTATTCTTTATTTATGTAACACTTTCCTAATTAAAAACAATATAAAATTATCCAAAAGAACAAATGGAAAGAAAATATAAAGAAGGAAAAAGATCAAAGCATCCTGGATAACTTTGCATGTTGTATGGTTCCCAGAACAGAAGGAACAGTGGGTTTCTTTAGGAATGACCAGACGCCTTACCAGTCCTCTGACCTTGGCTAAACTTAGGTCCAAACTAAGGCTGGGACAAAACTGGGTGAGGACTTCCCAATTCAATGAGAGCACTAGAGGAAGAATCCCAAAATATGTACTCATTACTCAGAGACCCTGCATCCTTGGGCACTTAGAAGGATATTTCTCATAATTGAGGCCAATAAAAAAATCTTTAGGTTGAATGATCTGGTTAAAAACCCCAGATTTCTCCTTTATGTTTAGAATAAATGCCTATATTTTCTCTTCTGGGACAAAATTCTCTAATACGATAGAGGCCATGTTTCCATTACTCTCTCTGCTTACTAGCAGCATAGTGACTTACTGTAAGCCCTCAAAAAGAGTGACAAATGGTCGCACTTTGAAAGGTCAAATTAGTTTTTTCTTCATATTTATTTATTTATTTATGTACAAATAGTTTATTGTCAAATTAGTCTCCACGTAACACCCAGTGCTCATCCCCACAAGTGCGCTCCACCTTGCTCATCCCCCCTCCACCCCACATCCATCATTTCTCAGTTTTTGTCAGCATTCAAGAGTCTCTCATGGTTTGCCTCTCTCCCTTTCCCCCACCATTTCCCCCCTTCTTCTCCCCCTTGTTCCTCAGTTAAGTTCCTCCTAATCCCCCTATAAATGCAAACATATGATATTTGTCCTTCTCTGCCTGACTTATTTCGCTCAGCATAACACCCTCAAGGTCCATCCATGTTGCTACACATGGAGAAAGGCCAGATTCTGCACAGTAAGATTTGGCTCATAACCTGGTGAAGTGTCCCAAAGGTCACTTGGGCATGAAAGCTTAGGCTGGGTGGGGGCCACCAAGAATGAAAACTTTCCCATTGGTTAATGAATGGTGGTCGTCACTACTGTTTGCTGAAGCAGGCCACCATATTCTTCTCAAAACTAGAACAAACTCTCCTAAAATTTGTATGGAGCCACAAAAGACCCCGAATAGCCAAAGTAACATTGAAGAAGAAAACCCAAGCGGGAGGCATCACCGTCCCAGCCTTTAGCCTCTACTACAAAGTCGTCATCACCAAGACAGTATGGTATTGGCCCAAAAACAGGCACTTAGACCAATGGAATGGAATTGAAAACTCAGGATTGGACCCCAAAGCATACAGCCAACTAATCTTTGACAAAGCAGGAAAGAGGATCCAATGGAAAAAAGACAGTCTCTTTAACAGATGGTGCTGGGACAAGTGGACAGCAGCATGCATGCAGGAGAATGAACCTAGATCATTTTCTCACACCATACACAAAAATTGAACAAAAACGGATCAAGGACCTGAACGTGAGACAGGAAACCATCAAAACCCTAGAGGAGAAAGCTAGAAACAACCTCCTTGAACTCCACCGCGGCAATTTCTTACTCAACACGTTCCCCAATGGCAAGGGAATCAAGAGCAAAAATGAACTATTGGGAACCTCATCAAGATTAAAAGCTTCTGCACGGCAAAGGGAACCATCCATAACCGATGGAATGGGAAAAGATAGTCGCAAATGACATATCAGAAATAGGGCTAGGATCCAAAATCTATAAGGAACTCACCAAAGAAACAACCCCGTGAAGAAATGGGCAGAAAGTATGAACAGACACTTCTCCAAAGAGGACATCCAGATGGCCAACACACAAGCCATCCTTCCTCCTCTGAGAAATACAAATCAAAGCCACACTGAGATGCCACCTCACGCCGGTCAGAGTGGCTACAATGAGCAAATCAGAGGACTCTAGATGCTGGTGAGGGTGTGGAGAAAAGGGCATCCTCCTACACTGTTGGTGGGAATGTAATCTGGCAAAACTCCTCTGGAAAAGTGTGGAGGTTCCTCAAACAGTTAACAATAGAACTCCCCTATGACCCAGCAATAGCACTGCTAGGAATCTACCCAAGGCATAAAGGAGTGCTGATGCATAGGGGCACATGCACCCCAATGTTCATAGCAGCACTCTCAACAATAGCCAAAACACGGAAAGAGCCTAAGTGTCTCTCAACGGATGAAAGGATCAGGAAGATGGGTTTCTCCATACAGGGCGATGAGAAAGAATGAACTCTGGCCGTGTGTAGCAGCGTGGATGGAACTCGAGGGTGTCGTGCTGGGTGAAATAAGTCAGGCAAAGAAGGACAGATACCATATGTTTCACGTATAGGAAGAGTAGGAGGAACTTAACGGAGAACCCTGTGGGAGAAGGAGGGGGGGGAATAGTGGGGGATACGGAGGAAGCAAACAATGAGAGACTCTTGCATGTTGAAAACAAACTGAGGGCTGATGGGTATGGGGTAGAGGGGATGGGGGGTGATTGGCATGGAGGAGGGCACTTGTGGGGATGAGCGCTGGGTGTTATTTGGAAACCAACTTGACAATAAACTATTTGTAAAAAAAAAATTTTTTTTTTAATTTAGAGAAAGTTTTTTTTTTTTTTTTTTGCTGGAATAAAAAGGCTTGTTATCTTGAATTTTAATATTCCTTGCCCTTTTGTCATAAAAGGGCACTCATAATCTAGCTAGCTCCTAAGGCAGTATTCTCTTAGAACTGGACTCCTTCTCTCCGTCTTGTCAGGGGACAGTGGCACATGGGAAACCGGTTTGTTTGAGGTGCCCATGCTCTTCCACCATTCACGCCATCTAGTGGGCAAATTTTATATCGACAACTTTGAGCCTGGACGAGATTTAGTGGACTCTGGTACCCTCCAGTGATAAATCACATCAGTACAATGATTTCTGGTAGTTCGATCATATTTAATGTGTGAACTGAAGTGATTTTTTCCCCCCCTTAATAGTTTCTTGTCACGTCGGTTTACGTATAACACCCAGTGCTCATCCCAACCAGTGGCCTCCTCTATGTTCTCAACATTCAAGAGCTTGTCCTAGTTTGCCTCCCTCTCTCTCCCCAGCTCACTTTCCCCTTCTTCCCAAGCTTTGTCTTCTGTTAACACCCTCCTAATCCACCTGTATGGCCAAACATATGTTACCTGTCCTTGCTGCCTGACTTATTTAATCCAGCAAAAACACCCTCTAGTTCCATCCATGTTGCTAGACATGGTCAGATTTCATTCTTTCTCATTGCCATGTAGTATTCCATCGTATAAATATACCACCTCTTCTTGATCCATTCATCAGTTGATGTACACCTAGGTTCCTTCCACGTTTTGGCTCTTGCTGAGAGTGCTGCTATGAACATTGGGGGTACATGTGCCCCTATGCATCAGCACTTCTATATCCCTTGGGCAAATTGCTTGCTGGGTTACAGTGACGTTCTATTGTTAATTTTTTTGAGGCGCCTCCATGCTGGATTCCGTAGGGGTTGCACCAGGTTTCATCGCCACCAAGAGTGTATGGAGTGTATGAGGGTGCTCGCTTCCCCACATCCTCGCCAGCATCTAGAGTCTCCTGATTTGTTCACTGTAGCCACCCGGACCGGCATGAGGTGGTATCTCAGGGTGCTTTCGATTTGTAGTTCCCTGATGATGAGGGACGCTGAGCATCGTCTCTTGTGTCTGTTGGCCATCTGAATGTCCTCTTGGAGAGGTGTCTGTTCATGTCTTCTACCCATTTCTTCTGAAGGAAGGTGATTTTTTAAAACGCAATGTATCGTCAAGTTGGTTTCCATATAACACCGAGCGCTCCTCCCCACAAGTGCCCTCCTCCATCATTCATCAACCATCATGATTCCGTTGGTTGACTGTCATTGAACACGAATGCTGAGCTGCTCCACTCTGTGAAAGAACACTGTGCGGAATGCATCATTCAGTTCCCATGTTGTTTCAATAATTCAGTAAAGTTCAAAAACACATGCACGAAAGAATCAAGTTACGGTTCCATACTTCACTCTGTGAAAGAACACTGGAAAAC
>NW_024081705.1:0-12209 GCF_003009895.1 Hyaena hyaena
CCCCGTAGAGGGTAGAGGGGGATCGCCTCCCACCCTGGAGTCTCCGATCCCGGCCCGATTTTATCTTCCCCGGTTCGCACTCACGTTAGAAGACCCTCTCAGTGGATTCTGCGTCCTTTTTCTCCCAATCTCTCAGGTTTTGTAAGGTTTCCAGTGGCTTCAGATCCTTCCTGTGTGATGTATGGGCGCAAGTGCAAGTACAGAGCTCCTTACTTCTCTGCCATCTTGCCCCCTTAGAAGCTCTTCTCTTGTGGTTTGATGGCTTTCTTTAGTGTAATGCTTGGATTCCTTTCTCTTTAATTTTTTGTGTACTGATTATAGGTTTTTGGCCTGTGGTTATTATAGGGTTCATGTATAACATCCCATGGGTATAACAGCCTATATTGAGTTGGTGGTTGCTTAGGTTTGAACATGTTATAAACACATTAAATTTTTACTTCCTTATCCATTTTTATGCATATGATGTCATATTTTGCATTTTTGAATTTGTGTATCCCTTGACTAATTTTTATATATATAATTGATTTAACTACTTTTGTGTTTTAATCTCCTTACTAGCTATGTAAATGATTCATCTATTACCTTTACTATATGTTTAGTGTTACCAGCAGAATTTTTACCTTTCATAATTTTCTTACTTCTAGTAATGGCCTCTTGTTTATACTTAAAGAATTCCTTTTAACATTTCTTGTAAGACTGGCTTAGTGGTAATGAGCTCCTTTAACTTTGTTAGGCTGGCAAATTTTTCTCTCCCATTCTTTTCTAAATGATAATCTTACTGGGTAGAATATTCTGGGTGTAGCACTTTGAATATATCATGTGACTCCCTTCCTGTAAAGTTTCTGCTGAAAAATCAGCTGATGGCCATACTGGGTTTCCTTTGTATGCAACTGTTTGCTCTTCTCTTGCCACTTTTAAGATTCTTTTTATCTTTAATTTTTTCCATTTAAATTATTATGTGTTTTGGTGTGGACCTTCTTGAATTCATCTTGTTTGGGGCTCTCTCTGCTTCCTGGGTCTGAATATCTGTTTCTTTCCTCAGGTTAGGGAAATTTTTAGGTATTACCTCTTCAAATAAGTTTTCTGCCTCCTTGTTTTTCTCTCCTCTTCCTGGGACCCCAATAATGCAAATTTTATTTTCCCTAAGAAGTCTCTTAATGTATTCTTATTTTTATTCGATATTATCCTTTTTGCTATTTAACTTGGTAGTTTTCCATTACCCTGGTTTTCAGATTGCTGATCTATTCTGCACCCCCTCATATGCTGTTGATTTCCTTTAATATATTTCTTGTATCAGTTATTGTTTTCTTCAGTCTGATTTTTTATATTTTCTTTTTTTTAAGGATTTTAAAAGTTTATGTATTTATATTTGAGAGAGAGAGAAAGCATGAGTAGGGGAGGGGCGGAGAGATAGGGAGAGAGAGAATCCCAAGCAGGCTCTGTGCTATTAGCACAGACACAGGCCTTCATCTCATGAGATCATGACCTGAGCTGAAATCAAGAGTCAGACACTTAACAGACTGAGCCACCCAGGTGCCCGTATTTTTTATATTTTCTATTTCTTTGTGGAAGTTCTTACTGAGTTCAGCCACTCTTCTCAAGCTTGATGAGTATTTTTATCATTACCTTGAACTCTTTATTAAGAATATTGCTTATCTCTGTTTTGTTTAACTCTTTTTCTGTGATTTTTGTCTTATGCTTTCATTTGAGATATATTCATCTGTTTCCTCAGTTTGTCTTACTCTTTGTGTTTGTTTCTATGTAGTAGGTAGGTCAGCTATGTCTCTTGGTTTTGAAAAAGTAGTGGTATTGTGTAAAAAGGTTCTGTAGTGCCCCTGGTAGTACAGTCCTCATCACCAGAATCATGCACATCAAGGGTGTCCCCAGTGTGCACTGTATGTACTTTCCCATTGTGGCTGAGCTGTGACTACTGCAGGTACACTGGTGTGCAGACTTGCTTCCTGTGTGGCTGGCTGTGGGGCCCAGTTACAGCTACTGCAGGCATGCTGATGGGCAGGGTTTGCTTCTCCTGCTGCTGGCTTAAGGGCCTGTCTAGAGCTGCCTTCGTGGATGGGGCCAGCACTCAGCTAGGCTGTCTGCAAGTAGCCACCATGATGGCTGTGGTTGTGCTGGTGAGCAGGGTGTGCTTTCTTCTTTCCCAGGGCAAGACTCACTTTGGAGGGGTGCTGGTCCTGGCTGCTGCTGCCCACTGGGTGCGGTAGTGAGGGATCTGCCTTGGAGGCGTGTGATGGTGGTGGTGGTGGTGGGTGGATTGGATGCGATGGGTCTGTAGGGGCTGGGGTGCTGGTAAGGTGGATGAAGAGTGTTAGAAGGGGTTCCCCAAAGCCTTCAGCCAGCTAAGCTGGTAGAGGGCAAGAAAAATGGTCCAGGCCAGTACTTTTGTTCCCAGAGAAATGTGAAGATCTTTGCTTCTGTGGCACACATCTTAAAATTAGTAAATAAATCCCCTACAAGTATACCCTAGATGCTTTTCAAACTGCTGCTTTTGTCTGTGTCTCTGACCAATTTATTTAGTGTGCTGGCTCTTTAAGAAAAGAGACTTAGGTTTCTTTTATCCTCTGGCTCTCCCAGAGTTAAGCCCCAGTGGACTTTTCAAAGCTAGACATTATGTGGACTTGCCTTCCTAGTGTGGGTTTCTTAGGGCTGGGGGTGCTGTTGTGGGGTCTGATCTCTCTCTTCTGTGCTTGGGCTATCCTTCCCACTTGTGGTTAGTCAAGCTGGGGGTTTGGTTCCTGAACTCATCTGTGCCTCTCCTACCCCCTTTTTTTTTTATACTTTTTATTTATTTCTAGGAGAGAGAGAGAGAGACAGCGTGAGCAGGGGAGGGTCAGAGAGAGAGTCACAGTCTGAAACAGGCTCCAGGCTCCGAGCTGGCAGTCAGCACAGAGCCCGACTCGGGGCTCGAACCCACGAACCGCGAGATCATGACCTAAGCGAAAGTTGGACGCTTAACCGTCTAAGCCACCCAGGCGCCCCTCTCCTACCCTTTTTGATGTGGCTTCTCTCTAAGACTAGCTGTGGAAGATCTTCTCGACATTCTCAGATCGTTTCCAGAGGAAGTTACAATGAATGTAGTTGTAGCCTCAGTGTGTCTGCGGGAGGAGGTGAGCTCAGAATCCCCCTACTCTGCATCTTCCTCTGAGACCTCCCTCATGGTGGGCTTTTGAATGTTCTGAAGAACTATGTTCTCTCTAATCTCCAGTTCTTATGATATTCCTGTTATCCAGAGCATTCTGTACTCCCCTTTGCCTCTCTTAGTCCTTTCTCAGTTTTCATGTCTTGCCTTAAGCTTCACTACCTGTGGGAAATGTGAAGCTCATCTTGGTTTACTATATCACAACAATTCACTCTATTTTAAAAAAATGTTTTATTATTTAATTTAAAATTTTTTTTAATGTTTTATTTATTTCTAGGAGAGAGAGAGAGAGACAGCGTGAGCAGGGGAGGGTCAGAGAGAGAGGGAGTCACAGACTCTGAAACAGGCTCCAGGCTCTGAGCTGGCAGTCAGCACAGAGCCCGACTCGGGGCTCGAACCCACGAACCGCGAGATCATGACCTAAGCGAAAGTCGGACGCTTAACCGACTAAGCCACCCAGGTGCCCCTATTATTTAATTTTGACAGAGACAGAGAGACAGTGAGTATAAGTGGAGGAGGGGCAGAGAGAGAGGCAGACACAAAATCCAAAGCAGGCTTTCTGATTCTGAGCTCTCAGCACAGAGCCTGACATGGGGCACATAACCCATGAACCAGGAGGTCATGACCTGAGCTGAAGTTGGATGTTTAACCAACTGAGCCACCCAGGAGCCCTTCCCCCACATCAACATCTTTTTTTGTTGTTGTTAGTTTTTAAATGTTTTATTTATTTATTTATTTAATATTTTATTTTATTTCTGAGAGAGAGTGGGACAGTGTGAGCAGGGGAGGGTCAGAGAGAGAGAGAGAGGGAGACACAGAGTCTGAAGCAGACTCCAGGCTCTGAGCTCTCAGCACAGAGCCCGATGCAGGGCTTGAACCCATGAACCATGAGATCATGACCTGCGCCGAAGTCAGAGCCTTACCCGACTGAGCCACCCAGGCGCCCCTCCCACATCAACATCTTAACAGAAATGAAAGTTAAAAGAAGATAAAAAAAAAAATAGGTAGTGCCAGTTTATGTATTATTGTTCAGGTAAAATATTACTTGTGCATTTTCAATTTTGCTAGTATTTCCAAAATGTTCTCCAATATAGCTGTATCAATTTATACTCTCAACAGCAAGATAAGAGCTTTTCTGTTTCACATCTTTGCCAGTATTTTATATTGACAGAGCATTTTTTGGGGATAAGGGTAGAGGAAGGAGAGGATTGAGTTTTTGCATTACTTATTCTTTTGAATTTTTAAATTGAAGTATAATACAAAAAAGTACTACATCGGACATATACATCTTGGTAAATAAACACACAGTGAGCATGCCCACATTACCACCACTCAAACAAACCACACTTTTTGCCAATTTTATGGAGAACAAATGGTGTCTTGTGGTTCTGTTGCCCTAATTTCTAATTAGGTTGAGCATCTGATTTCTCCATTGACATTTACTCTTTCATTTATTAATAATAGTGGCTAACACTTCTTGAATGCTTCCTGTGGACCAGATACTCTCCTTGGTGGTTTACTTGTATCAACTCTCACTTATTCCTCACGGTGCTCCTATATGGCATGTTATCTCCACTTATCTCCAGTGTACAGATAAGTACACTGAAGTCGACATATGGCTAGTCACTTCTTATAGTCAATCGATTTAATCAGCAGTGAAACCAGAATTTGAATCCGAACAGTTTGGCTCAGCATTTGTGCTCTCAGTCACTATGCTGTTAATATACAACTGCCTGTATTTGTCATTTGTTATAACATATTACTCCTATACTAGCAGCTTACAAGAGCAAGCATTTATTATCTCATAATTTCTGAGTGTTAGAGATCTGGGAGTGGCTTAGCTATATTATTCTGTATCAGGATCTTTGATAATATCTCAAGATGTAAATTGGGACTGTGGTCATCTGAAGACTTGATTGGGGCTGGAGAATCTGATCCCAAGAGGGGTCACTTATATGGTTATTTGTTGGAGTCCTCAATTCCTTGCCATTTGGGCCATTCCAGAGGGCTACTTGAGTATTTTCCAGAGCAAGTTATCCAAGACTGAGCAAAAATGAAGTTCATGTTGTCTTTTATGACTTAGTCTTAAAAATCACATATGTACTATCACTTCCATCTATTCTGTTTGTTGGACATGAGTTACCAAACCCATGAAGAGGGAAAGGAACTCTACCTTTTGAAGGAAGCGTGGACAGAATTTGTGATGTATTTTGAATCATGACATATAACTGCCTATATTCCTTTTTGTTTGTTTTTACTTTGTCTTGTGTAATTCTTTTTGAAAAAAATTTTTAAATTTTAATTCCAGTTAGTTAACATACAGTGTTATATTAGTTTCATGTATACAGTATAGTAATTCAACAGTTCTGTACATCACTCTGTGCTCATCATGACAAGTGTACTTCTTAATCCCCATCACCTGTTTAATTCATATCCCACACCTCTTCTCTCTGGGAACCATCAGGTTGTTCTCTATAATCAGAGTCTGGTTGTTGCTTTCTCTCTCTCTCTCTCTCTCTCTCTCATTTCTCTCCCTTTGCTTGTTTTGTTTCTTAAATTCCACATATGAGTGAAATCATATGGTATTTGTCTTTCTCTCACTGACTTAGTTAATTTGTATGATTCTTTTTATATCCAAGATACAGATTCTTTGTTGAATATATGCATTACAAATATTTTTTCCCAGTCTGTGGTGATCTTGTAGAGGTTGTGATTAGAAATGTAGTGAATTTACAGATTACTTTGAGGGAAACTGACATTTTACGGTATTATTTCTACTTATTTATGTCCATAATTCATCTTATAAATTTTTATCATTTTCTTCATAAAGGCCTTATATATCTTTTGTAAAATTCATTCCTAATTATTCTTCATTTATTTTTGAGAAAGAGAGAGAGAGAGACAGAGGCCAAGAGAGACACAGAGAGCGAGCAGGGGAGGGGCAGAGATAGAGGGAAACACAGAATCTGAAGCTGGCTCTAGGCCCTGAGCTGTCAGCACAGAGCCTGATGCAGCCTCTAACCCACAAACTGCGAGATAATGACCTGAGTAGAAGTTGGATGCTTAACCGACTGAGCCACCACCCAGTCTCCCCTATTTCTAATTATTCTTAAAATTTATACTCCCTAATTATTTTCTTGTGATAGTATAAAAGCAAAACAGATTTTTGAACTTTAAGTGTATAGCTACTTTTGTTGAGCTCAGAAAATTTTTGGCATATTAAATTTTGGATTTTTTAAAGATTTTAAAGATTTATGAGAGAGAGAGAGAACATGTGAGTGGGGGCTGGGGTGGGGCAGAGGCAGAGATAGAGAGAAAGGGAAGGTGGGAATCCCTTTGTCAGGGCAGAGTCTGATGTAGGGCTGGAACCCATGAACTGTGTTCCAATCCTACTCATTGACCAGGTCTAAAAAATACAATAGGAGAGAAAAGTGCAAGTTGCTAACAAATACACACAGTACAGAAATACTATGTTATATATATTTATTTATATATTTTAATATAAATTTAATATAATATAAATATTTATATTATAATATAAAATATTATATTTTATATAATATTATATATTTTAATATATATTTATATATATTATAATATATATAATATAATAATATATATTATAAAATATTATAAATATTTATATTATTTATAATATATTTATATATTATATATTATATATACTTTATATATTTATTATTATATATATTTATAAATTATATATTATATATAATATTATATATAAATACAATTTTATATAAATATATAAAATATACACTGTATACTACTTATTTTTTTTTTAATGTTTTATTTATTTCCAGGAGAGAGAGAGAGAGAGACAGCATGAGCAGGGGAGGGTCAGAGAGAGAGGGAGACACAGACTCTGAAACAGGCTCCAGGCTCTGAGCTGGCAGTCAGCACAGAGCCCGACGCGGGGCTTGAACCCACGAACCGCGAGATCATGACCTAAGCGAAAGTCGGAGGCTTAACCGGCTAAGCCACCCAGGCACCCCACTGTATACTACTTATACAGGAATTAGAAGGATAAGCACCAATTGAACATGGTATGTACTAGGGAAGGGAAAGTTATCGGGCTTTCACTTTTTGTGTTGTAATTTTTGTAGATGGTGGTAAAGAATCTTGGTCATATTGTTCTACTTTTCTGTAAGATGTCACATGAGGAAAAGGGAAAAAGAGCTTCCTAAACTGCCAGGTACTTTGCAAATATAAGTAGTTACCAGAGCATAAAGATGAATCATATGGGCTCTGCACTGCGGCTATTTGGCTTTAAATTCTGGGGCTTTGTCACTTATATCATTTTGGCCAAGTTCTGTATCTTCTCAAGGCCTTGGCTTCCTCATCTATAAAATGAAAATGAGTAATATTACGCACCTTAAAGGACGATTGAGACGATAAACAAGGCATAATGCATATGGATCCCTTAGCCTAATCTTAGCACTGAATAACAGTAGCTTTTATTTATTTTATTTTATTTTTTTAATGTTTTATTTATTTCTGAGAGAGAGAGAGAGAGATTGAGAGACAGTGTGAAGGGTCAGAGAGGGAGACACAGAATCTGGAGCAGGCTCCAGGCTCTGAGCTGTCAGCACAGATCCCGACGCAGGGCTTGAACCCATGAACCATGAGATCGTGACCTGAGCCGAAGTCGGATGCTTAGCCAACCGACTGAGCCACCCAGGTGCCCCATAACAGTAGCTTTTAAAACAACATCCACAGTTGAGACAGACATGCATTTCTGTGACACATTTAAAGCAAGAGGCCACATTTTGCCACACTCTGGTGAGGGAGGTAATTTCTTAGAGTTGAATGCCAACCCCTGAATTTTATCGGTGAGTAAAAGGTGAAATTGTAAACATGGTATATGGGATAAACTTCAGACCAGATAGGAGAATTCAAATCTCTGTGGGCATCTATATTTTTATTTGCTAAATCTCATGACCCTGGATATAAGGGACGGGCACTCCAAGCAGAGGACTCACATGTGCAAAAGCAAGGAAGCACAAAAGAGAAAGTCGTCTTTGAGATGTATCAGTTCAATATGGCTGTAGCATAATGTGAGTGTGGCAGAAACAGGTGTGCATATGTATTTTGTGTGGGGGTGCAGTGTGGAGAAAAATATGAAAGCTGAAAAAATAGGTAGAGTCTAGGTTTTTTAAGTCTTACATCTTATAATAAGGAAGTAGCACTTTAACCTGTTGGCATTGGGAAAACATTGAGAGATTCAAGCAGGCAGGAAAGCAACTTAAGCAGATTGTATTTTAAAATATCACCCTGGAGGCAGAAGGGGGTGAAGGCGAGAGACTGGAAGCAGGTGGCCTAGCAGCTAGAGGCTAGGTAAGAGAGGATGAAGGCTTAAACTAGCGCAGCTGGAGATGAGGAGTGTCCAGATGCAGTTGATGTTCAGGAGCTGACTCGGCGGAACTGGAGACGCTTTGGCTACAGCAATGGTGAGAAAGCTGGAGGCACGGATTCTGAGCTTAGTGCCTTGGGATTCAGGTGAGTAGTGATGTTATTAATGGTAAAGCACGTGAAGGAAGAGGTTTGGTAAAAGAAAGACAGACAGTATGTTCAGGTTTGAACCTTCTGAGGTGGTGTTTTCCAGAAGCAGAAGCAGGAGCCTGGGGTGCAGGAGAAAGGTGGGGGTTCAGGTACAGGAACATTGCTGTCCAACGGAGGCTGCAGCCATGGGGTACATGAAGAATATTCCTCTGGGAGAGAGAAGACTGGGGTGAAGTGTTAGAGGAGGTGGAGGAAGAATTAGGGAAGACAAACATCCTCACAAAAGCTGAGGAGAGGGCTAACAAAAAGAGTGCCAGCTATGAAATTAGCTGAGAGGTTAGGCTGAAAAGAGACCGCTGGCTGTGTAGGGTACTGGTGACCTTACAGTGATTCTAAAAAGAAGAAGCCAGAAGGAAAGGTAAATGCAAAATTATTGAAGCCCAATAATTATGCTCTTCTAAATAGAGAAGGGAACACAAAGGGCAGACACTGAAGCAGATTAACAATGTGGTTTTTTCACGACACACCAAAGCTTGTAATTTTCTTCAATTTGTTTTAAGTTGTGCTCTGGTGAGAGACGCTGGCTTATATTTAGCCAGTCGCCCCGCCCTTTTTGTTGCAAAACCAATTGATCTTTGTTTTCCCCTTTTCACTGTTATCTGGAAAAAACAATTGTATGAGTCTTTATTAATAATTTATTGTATACCCTACACCAGAAATATGACGTTTTAGTTTTGCTGTGAAAATTCCCAATCCTTAATAAGCTGTTGAATTTTTCATGAGGTTGTGCATCGGGAAACCTGTTCAATAATACAATTTTTGAATGATAAACACAAAATGTAGAGAATAAAACATAATTGAGGAGACAATTTTACCTCTCCTGTATGACAAAATAAATCCCTAGAACATGACATGATTTCATTAAAAAAAAAAAAAAGTCTCCCAACTCTGGCTCATTGTGGTTTCTTATATCTGGTCACAGTGCCTTACACTCAATAAATATTTGTCCATGTGGTGCCTAAGTTGTTTGGTCTGTTGATCATCCGATTCCTTTTTTTATAAAATTTTTTAATGTTTTCTTTATTTTTGAGAAAGACAGAATATAAACAGGGGAGAGGCAGAGAGAGACACACACACAGAATCCAAAGCAGGCTCCAGGCTCTGAGCTGTCAGCAGAGAGCCCAACACGGGGCTTGACCTCACGAACCGTGAGATCATGATCTGAGCTGCAGTTGGACACTTAGCCAACTGAGCTACCCAGCTGCCCCTAGCATCCGATTCTTGAGTCTGGCTTAGGTCATGATGCCAGGGTTGTGAGATCGAGCCCTGATTGGGCTACGTGCTGAGCCTGGAGCCTGCTTAAGATTCTCTCTCTCCCTGTACTTCTCTCTCTTGCTCGTGCTCACTTTCTCTCTCTCTAAAAAAAAAAATCATATATATATATAAAGACATCACCCATTCGGTATTAATTCCATGTTAGTTTGCATTTAAAATGAATATGTTTAAATCTCACTTCAAATGAATGAGTTTCTTAAATGATTATGTTTAAAACTCCACCAACAGATTTTCTCTATCTCTGAATTAGGGATCTATAAATTCTGTCTCTTTGCAGCCCAGGTCTGGAGTTTAGTAGGTTCAGCAATGCTTCTTGAATTGTGGAGCAAGTCACATTAGCCATTAAATGGTAGCACCTGAATGTGTAATTAAAGCTAATACTAACTAAAGATTTCTCACAGGCTTTTTGTGGATCCTCTTTATCAGAATAAGGATGCTCCCTTTTAGTCCTAGATTGCCAAAGTAAAAAAAAAACACATATTTATGAATGGTTTCAAATTTTACCTAATGCGTTTTCTACAGATGATTATATATTTTCCTCCTTTAATTTATTAATGTGGTAAGTGCCATTAATTGTTCATCTAATACTAAACTAACCTTTATTCATGGAATAAAAATAACTTGGTCATGGGAGGGGTATTTTTTGGCAGGGATGAGTTTCATTTTTTGCAGTGCTAATATTTTCTAATATTGTTTATGTTTTAAACCAACTTGAGGAATAATTTACATAAAGTGCTGTCATGTTAAGTATATAGTTTGAGCACTTTTGGCCAATACATCCATCTGTGTCACTAACACCACAATTAAGATATAAAACATTTCTATGATCCCCCTGAAAGCCAGTGTCCTCCCAGTGTCAGGGAATCCAGTGGTCTGTTTCTGTCATTACAAATGATATTTTCTTTTCTTCTTTTTTTTTTGAGCATCTGACTTTTTTTTTTTTAATGTTTTATTTACTTTCTGAGAGAGAGAGAGAGACAGCATGAGCAGGGGAGGGTCAGAGAGAGAGGGAGACACAGAATCTGAAACAGGCTCCACACTCTGAGCTAGCTGTCAGCACAGAGCCCGACGCGGGGCTCAAACCCACAAACTGTGAGATCATGACCTGAGACGAAGTCGGATGCTTAACCGACTGAACCACCCAGGCGCCCCTGATATTTTCCTTTTCTAGATTTCATGTAAATGAAATCATATGGGAAGTGCTCTTTTGATATTCTGCCATGTTGTATGTATCAGAAGTTTGTTTCTGTTTACTGATGACGGATGCCATTGTGAAGATTCACTACATTTTTTTTATCCTTTGATGAGGATCAGAATATGTCACTTCAAAATATGCCATTTTGGCATGAGGATTATTTTGACTGAGAAATGGCAGTCAGGAGATAGCAGATGCAGAAAGAGTTTTAGGCTTCCTCCTATCTGTCTAAAAGCAAGGCACAAATTTCTCTTTGAGGAGACGTTCCCTCTGCCCTCTCTTCTACCAAGAGGGGAAAACAACTCTTATCATTGGAAACAGAAAGCACTGATGTGGGTCTGTATAACAGATCTTCCTAAAATAATCTTCATCTTCCATTATATTCCCCCACATGTTTACCTTCCCACAGTTTATCACCCCTAGAAGCCCACTCCCCTATCCTACTGCACTACTTCTCCACAGTTTATCACCCTTTGTCAGGATGGTATAGAAGCCTCGAATTCTAACCCCTTCTTTTGCACATATAGTTTTGTCCCCCTCCTGTTAAATGGTCTTTTTCAGCTTAATTTGCAGGCCCCAGTCCCTACTTCTAAGATAGAGCAAAAGTGTGTTTCCTTGGGAAAAGACAGTTGCAAATGACATATCAGATAAAGGGTTAATATCCGAAACTATAAGGAACTCACCAAACTCCACACCCGAAAAACAAACAACCCAGTGAAGAAATGGGAAGACATGAACAGACATTCTCCAAAGAGGACATCCAGATGGCCAACAGACACATGAAACGATGCTCAGCATCCTTCCTCATCAGGGAAATACAAATCAAAACCACACTGAGATACCACCTCATGTCAGTCAGATTGGCTAAAATGAGCAAATCAGAGAACTCTAGATGCTGGCGAGGATGTGGAGAAACGGGGACCCTCCTACACTGTTGGTGGGAATGTAAACTGGTACAGCCCCTCTGGAAAACAGTGTGGAGGTTCCTCAGGAAACTAACAA